>NW_016909634.1:1933408-1945477 GCF_001483705.2 Eufriesea mexicana
GAACCGCACTATCATATTTCATGATACAACAACTAGGTATAGTTTCCTCAAGTAGCTATCGATTAACCAAGGTTTTGAATAAAAATATCACGATACTGAAATTTATATTCTGCTTCGTGTATTTTTCGAATAACTTCTATACTCTACTAACTGAGATTTTGACCCCCTGTTTCATTGATTCATTCAAGTATGATTAATCACTCCGATTTATATTTCTTAATTTATTTTGATTTTTCTATTTATATTGTCTTCTTCCTATCGAGAAAGTCAGCTAATATAACAAAGCATCAAAAAGAAAGTTTCAATAACAAAACTGATATAACAAAAGCTACAGAAAACAGAAAAATGGGTACCAAAAGCAACAAAGAATATTCCATTCATACAGAAAGAACAGAACAAAAATGGTATAAAATAATAAATAATAAAATAAAATAAAAATAAAATGAAAATAAAATAAAATGAAACAAAATAATAGAATAGTACCATCGGTAGATACAATAAATAAAGTCATCGATTGTTTTAATATAGAGAAAATAGAGGAATCGTTAAAATTTTCAGAAGCTATCATACTTTTCACCTATAACATTTCAAGAAGAAATAAGGGAATGAGAAATCTTCGTTTCTCCAGACGGAAACGATCTCTTCCATCGAACATTGGGATCAAAAAGCGAAGATCAGCAGAGTTTCATTTCGAAACGAATCAATCTCCTCCGCAGGAAGATCGACGAGGTCCAGCTTACTAATCCAGCGCGCAAGTAATTGTGTTTTAACGTTTTCCCTCGTTCGCGCGAAATTAATGGAGTAATTCCGGGCGTAATGGAATTTCGTGCGTCCTTTTCGAACTCAATATCCAAGGTTTAAATCGTTTTCAATAGTGCTCGTATCGATACATTGCCGTTCTCTGTCTACTTTGTCAACAGATCTTTTGAAATTCCCTCTTTCGAAAAATCAGCAGAAAGTAGGAAAAAGAAAGATGAAATTGGAAACGAGAAAAAAGTCGTAGACTTTTTGATCACAAAACTCAATGAGCTTCATCGACATTCCTCTTATAATCCATTTCAATACCTCGTGCTAGCAATAATGGAACATCGATTTTTAATGGGTTCTCGCGTCGACGGGAAGGTTGGAAAATTCGGGAAAATTAATTAATTTGCTATTCGACGCTCGCGAGAATTAATTATGCTTTTTCGCGGACGGGAAATTGGATTTGATTGATTCTTTGAAGTTTCCACGAGCTACGCGTTAAATGAGACTGCTGATCAAAAATGATGGTCTGGAATTCCGATGGTCATAATTCCATTATACTTCCCTCTTAATCCCTGATATTTTAATGATCCCTATGTATGATATTTCAAATTATACCTCGATAGAAACTGAACCCCATTTTCGCTTAAATCCTTTATAAATCACGCTGAAAAAATGCAATCCTTCCAAAGAATATTCGACAAAATCGATGAAAATTCCAACATGTTACTTCTATCTTCCACTTTATAATTGGAAAGAAAAGAAGAAAGAAGAAATTGATTTTTAAAGGAATATTTCCAGCCTGAGGTCTAAGCTTTCTTGCGAAAATCCCAACAGATTCACTATAATTAGACAAAAAATACAGTAGAAATTCATAGAATCTCTTGAACAAGAATCAACATAATATTCCCATTTTTCCACTCTACGCCTCCCTAATCTTCCCCTTGGCGAACATGCTCCATAATATACGCCCTCGCTCGCCTTACCTGCTAACAATGCCTGGTTACGTAATCCATAGTCACATCCTCCTCGATTCTTCGGTAATCTCCTAATAGACAGACCAGTTTACGTAACGACGTAGCCAACCAACGACACGAGGAAAAAAGAAGGAAAGGAGGGAAAAAAGGGAGAAGCTCCCTCGAGTGGAGAAATTTCTTTGAGGGTTCATCGATTGCGGTCTTCGTCGCGGTAAAATGTTATTTACCTTTGGCCACCGCTGCTTTATGCTTCACTATCGAAACGCGTTATCGGCATGTCGATGTGCATGCACGCGCAAAACCGCAAATACTCTTGCTTGAAACGAAGGAACGGGCGAGTCAGGCGATCCTTGATGGAGAACTGGAATTCCAACGATTCCAGAAAGGGGAGATGGACCAATTGCTGGATGGTTTCGGCGATGAAGGGTGGTTTCTGTATTTTTTCTTCTTTCTTTCAGTGGTTTGCGGTCTTTGGTTTCTCTTTCCAATGAATAAATGCAAATTCTTTAGCTTCTTGGATGAAAATATTTATTCTGGTACGCGATAGGGTGGGGGTGTGTTTGGATTATTTGTGGAATTCTTATTCATCTTGGAATTCTTCTTGGAATTCTTCTTGGTGCCAAATTCTGTTCACTTCTTACAATTCTTTTTGTGACTTGGATATGTCTGTTTATACGTTTTGGTCATTTTTATTCTGCAATATCACTCGCAGCTTGTATTTTTAGAATTTTCGTCTCAAATTCCTTTTAATTCGAAATTTCTGTTTTTAAAATTGGAAGGTTCAATTTCTTAAGCTGCTTTCTTCATTGGTATTCTAATCACGAATTTTTCGTCATTTCTTGATATTTTTGCAAAATTTCAACTCCGTTATGCTTAGCTAATTTTTATTTTTATATGTTTTTCTATATTTTCTTCAATTTTTACTGATTTTTGCAACATTAAATTGTCATTTTGGCCACTATATAAGTTTGCAATATTTTTGAAACTTGTTCAAAATCAAATTGAGAGAAGTTAAAAATTTTAGAAAGTTTTAAAACTGTAATTATAATTTCTGCTCCATTTCACATTTTTCTTTCCTCAAGTTCGCAAAAACAGGAGGAAATTTTTAATAACAAGTAAATGAAACGTTCTACTTCTTTCTCTTACCTCCATTAGTTTGAACAAAAATGAACATTACTGCACGAGTGAATTGGACAAGTTACAAAGCTCGTGCAGCCTCATTTTCCATTATATCAATTTATTCCTGAAATTAAATTCTTTATTTCGTTTATTTTCCTCATCAGTTTGAGCAAAATTGGACACTCCTGCTCAGAACAGCTAGAGGAACTGGCGCTGCGTGGAGTTTCGTGTTTTAAAATAAGAATTTACTTGTCCATGTTGTTTTCCTATCGGTAAGAGGAAAGTTGTGCATGTTACCAGGAAAAATGCTTCGTTTCGTTCTGTTTTCCTGTTGGAAAACAAAGACAGACGAAACAAAAATTTTCCACGTACAGTGAAACTCTATTTCTCTCCGTTAGTTTTATTTATGACGTGTATAAAATTGAAAGCACAATAAGTCGTAATATTAATTTTCACGTGAAATATATTCGTAAAACTTTTTCCCTATTAAATTTTCTTTCCATTTGGTATTTAATTTTTGCTGTTGCGTTATTTCCATTCTTCTTTGTGTCACGAGCAGAGCAGAAATAAAATGGAGTAAAACGGACCATGCAGGTTCAGATGGAACAGTAAGAGAAATGTTAGTATGACATTTGCCATGGGTATATTGCCACATTGCTCGTTCGACTGTAGATTTTCGCTGTCTGAATTCAACGTTCCCCCTTCCATGTTATTAGTTTTTCGTATAAATGGTGTCATCTTCGATTAAATCACTCGATTTCAATTTTACAATAATATCCGTAGTACATTAATAGGTAGCTAATAATAAGGGCAAATACTATAGACACTAGTAAAACAATTCGCTAATGCATGATTGATAATTGTAATTTATCATGTTCAACAATTTTAAAATTTATTAATTTAATTGTTTCCAATTCATAAAAATATTTCATTGGTTAATTTTCTTTTCTAAATTAATTCTTCAGATTATAATATTCCATTTTCAGTATTTTGTTAATCCTCTTTTCCAAGTTTCAATTTCTTTAAGCTTAAGCTTTCATTTTAACAATTTTAATTAATTATTTAAAAAGAAATTCTTCAAGATTTAATTTTAATTCCTTATTTTAATTTGTTTGTAATGTTCGATAAATATGCTTCTTTAAATCCTAATTTTTTATAATTTTAGTAATCTGTTATTAATATTCCTCCATGTTCCTTTTTCTAAATTACATTTGCCCCAATTCCTCACTTCAATTTCTTTATAATACTCTGTAAATATGCTTCTTTAAATCTCAACTTTTTATAATTTTTGTAATCCATTATTAATATTCCAAATTACATTTCCCCATACTAGTTACTTCGTTTTTGACATCTTTCCAATTCTTCTTCTTTCAATTTTGACACCAAGTTGGACAAGCCTTTCGGCTAAAACAACAAACCATCAATGCATTCTCACCTGCATTATTCCCAACAATGAAGACCGATAAATACGCAATTACTCCATCCAACATACGCTGAATGACCACGCGGCGCCGATAAAAATAAAGGCAGACAATGGTGGCGGCAGCGAATGAAAGCAAGTCTGGCGAGGTTGCATTGTGATGTGGCTCGAAAGCAGGCGCGTGTCATTGTCAGCATGAGTTCACTGCGTCGAAAGTTAGGTCTGTTAGTGATCGAAGGCCATTTGCGCGTGCCGCGAGTGAACAACCGGACAACGACGCTTTGACACTGTAAATACCAACTGAAGTGCTAGTGACAAGACAAATTATTTGGAACGCCGCCAGGGGCGCGTTTATCGCGTGCATTCTTGCGGGAATATCGACTGTCGGTCGACCATAACGATGTGACATTAACTATACCAAGAGTAATTGGGTCAAGATGATTAACAAATTTACTATAGTTATCACTTCTGTTAATGGACATAATTATTTTCTTACTGACGGAATGCGAATCAGGAAGCGCGTGAAATTCATCAGGATAAATTTATAATTAAATACGGGCTAATCTGATGGGTCATATGAATGTTCAAAGAACAGGAAAAGATTGATCAGTACAAAGTAATACAAGGAAATAATATCAAGAAAATTTGTCTACATTTTAAATAATCACAAATTAGTCCTTGTTGATTCACGTGTGATGTACTTACAAAGGGATTAGATGATAAATCTAGCACTCTATTTATCTCACAAAACTCTATTTTGAGACTTATCTGACATTACATGCTCCAATACACAAAGTTTCATGCTGTAAGTGCCATTGAATTCGTTTTCTTTCTCTTTTTACATTTTGAATACATGATTACAACGTTTGCGAAAATCATACAGGTAAGAGCAAGCTTCGAAATTTATATTTCTAAAGTTAAACACAGCCTTGACTTTTCTCTAGATAGAATCTTCACTTGCTTCAGATTTACAATCGAACGGCTAAAGCCTAAGAATTACGGAACTACGCGATAATCGATTTTATGATACCTGAAGTAGTAATCCTTGAGAATGATTATGTTAATTTCAGAGTAATATCAGTGGTTAAGTAGACGCCACGAAAGAGGCCACGAGTCTGTTGTTCGATACTTTTTAAAATATCCCTTAAATATTACAATCTTCACTTGGAATCCTAACTTTCTTCAATAAAATCCACAGAGAGTTGAACAGACTATTCGAGAGATTAAAATCTGATATAACAGATTAAATTGGAAGCATTTGTTCAAAGAACTTCTGCACTTACAGCTGATGACAAAGTATTGAGTTTGCACAGGTGGCGAACAAATTGTCCTTACGCCATTTTACCTCTGGTGAAACATATCGCAAGGTTGAACATGTTCCCCAGAAAATTATCGAAAGTACCTCAGCGGTTGATGATTTATCAACCAATCCGCGAAAGCCTCGTGTCTGATCGTATTTTGGTTATTCATGCTGTCCTTTTTCATCTCGTTGCAGTTTAATCAGTTCCCTCTCTCTCTCTCTCTCTCTCTCTCTTTCTCTCTTCCTTTTTCTTCCTCCGACTCTCTCCCTACCTCCCCCTGACTTTAGACACGAACCTTAATAAGGAGAACAGGAGCTTTCCATTAAGGTGGCCTGTGAAAGAGGTAATACCAGAAGTTGGCCAGTTTGCTGAAGCCACGATCTGTTTAATAATCTTATTCTTGACTGCGACATTTTGTTGGAAGACGCGATAGCTAACTATGACGGTAAACCATGATCAACGTCCGTCTGTTTTCCAATTGTTTAGCGTGACGACAATTGTTAGAAGTAGTCGCATCTGTGCTAATGTCTGACCTAATCCTTTTGTGTGACTTTTGTAAGTGACGTTGCTATTATCACCTAGAATGTTTTTTGAGGTTCAAAGGGGACACTGCTTTTGTCCAGGTGACTGACCCTGTGAATATATACTGATTTTCAACATTTTAGGATATTTAGGTGATTTTCTACTTGAAATACTTGGACTGTGCTCAGTTTCAATTCATTTTTATAATTTTAGTAATCTGTTATTAATATTCCTCCATGTTCCTTTTTCTAAATTACATTTGCCCCAATTCCTCACTTCAATTTCTTTATAATACTCTGTAAATATGCTTCTTTAAATCTCAACTTTTTATAATTTTTGTAATCCATTATTAATATTCCAAATTACATTTCCCCATACTAGTTACTTCGTTTTTGACATCTTTCCAATTCTTCTTCTTTCAATTTTGACACCAAGTTGGACAAGCCTTTCGGCTAAAACAACAAACCATCAATGCATTCTCACCTGCATTATTCCCAACAATGAAGACCGATAAATACGCAATTACTCCATCCAACATACGCTGAATGACCACGCGGCGCCGATAAAAATAAAGGCAGACAATGGTGGCGGCAGCGAATGAAAGCAAGTCTGGCGAGGTTGCATTGTGATGTGGCTCGAAAGCAGGCGCGTGTCATTGTCAGCATGAGTTCACTGCGTCGAAAGTTAGGTCTGTTAGTGATCGAAGGCCATTTGCGCGTGCCGCGAGTGAACAACCGGACAACGACGCTTTGACACTGTAAATACCAACTGAAGTGCTAGTGACAAGACAAATTATTTGGAACGCCGCCAGGGGCGCGTTTATCGCGTGCATTCTTGCGGGAATATCGACTGTCGGTCGACCATAACGATGTGACATTAACTATACCAAGAGTAATTGGGTCAAGATGATTAACAAATTTACTATAGTTATCACTTCTGTTAATGGACATAATTATTTTCTTACTGACGGAATGCGAATCAGGAAGCGCGTGAAATTCATCAGGATAAATTTATAATTAAATACGGGCTAATCTGATGGGTCATATGAATGTTCAAAGAACAGGAAAAGATTGATCAGTACAAAGTAATACAAGGAAATAATATCAAGAAAATTTGTCTACATTTTAAATAATCACAAATTAGTCCTTGTTGATTCACGTGTGATGTACTTACAAAGGGATTAGATGATAAATCTAGCACTCTATTTATCTCACAAAACTCTATTTTGAGACTTATCTGACATTACATGCTCCAATACACAAAGTTTCATGCTGTAAGTGCCATTGAATTCGTTTTCTTTCTCTTTTTACATTTTGAATACATGATTACAACGTTTGCGAAAATCATACAGGTAAGAGCAAGCTTCGAAATTTATATTTCTAAAGTTAAACACAGCCTTGACTTTTCTCTAGATAGAATCTTCACTTGCTTCAGATTTACAATCGAACGGCTAAAGCCTAAGAATTACGGAACTACGCGATAATCGATTTTATGATACCTGAAGTAGTAATCCTTGAGAATGATTATGTTAATTTCAGAGTAATATCAGTGGTTAAGTAGACGCCACGAAAGAGGCCACGAGTCTGTTGTTCGATACTTTTTAAAATATCCCTTAAATATTACAATCTTCACTTGGAATCCTAACTTTCTTCAATAAAATCCACAGAGAGTTGAACAGACTATTCGAGAGATTAAAATCTGATATAACAGATTAAATTGGAAGCATTTGTTCAAAGAACTTCTGCACTTACAGCTGATGACAAAGTATTGAGTTTGCACAGGTGGCGAACAAATTGTCCTTACGCCATTTTACCTCTGGTGAAACATATCGCAAGGTTGAACATGTTCCCCAGAAAATTATCGAAAGTACCTCAGCGGTTGATGATTTATCAACCAATCCGCGAAAGCCTCGTGTCTGATCGTATTTTGGTTATTCATGCTGTCCTTTTTCATCTCGTTGCAGTTTAATCAGTTCCCTCTCTCTCTCTCTCTCTCTCTCTCTTTCTCTCTTCCTTTTTCTTCCTCCGACTCTCTCCCTACCTCCCCCTGACTTTAGACACGAACCTTAATAAGGAGAACAGGAGCTTTCCATTAAGGTGGCCTGTGAAAGAGGTAATACCAGAAGTTGGCCAGTTTGCTGAAGCCACGATCTGTTTAATAATCTTATTCTTGACTGCGACATTTTGTTGGAAGACGCGATAGCTAACTATGACGGTAAACCATGATCAACGTCCGTCTGTTTTCCAATTGTTTAGCGTGACGACAATTGTTAGAAGTAGTCGCATCTGTGCTAATGTCTGACCTAATCCTTTTGTGTGACTTTTGTAAGTGACGTTGCTATTATCACCTAGAATGTTTTTTGAGGTTCAAAGGGGACACTGCTTTTGTCCAGGTGACTGACCCTGTGAATATATACTGATTTTCAACATTTTAGGATATTTAGGTGATTTTCTACTTGAAATACTTGGACTGTGCTCAGTTTCAATTCCTAATATGGTGTCATACGTGACATCACAAATTGTAGGATAATAATAATCTATCACAAAGTACAAAAAAAAAATTTAGTACCCTTAAATTAAGTAGTCTGATAAAAATAATACTACAAATGACTCAATGATATCAATTGAATATAGAATACTCGAATTCTTGAATCTTTAAATCCCTGAACTTGAATTTTTGTGTCTGGATGTATTCAGGTTTCTATGATACATCTCTGAATCATTTGATCAAAGAGACGTTTGTCTATTTGACCATTAGAATCCTGAACTGTGATATTTTTCCTTTTACAATTTTGATATATTTGTCACTTCGAAGAATCCCAAATAGGGTGACATGCAACGTGACAACAAAAAGTGTAGAACTAAATAGAAAGGTTGCGTAAGATGATTCAACTTTGCCTGAAACTGATTGCCCAGAATTGAGAAAATTCAGCGTTGCACACTGGAAAACTATGCAACAGTTGGCCAATCGGAGATCAGCCTCGATTCACAATCGGTCAGGGTTTCACATGCACGAGTTAGCAACGATTCGCGAAACGCCATGTCAAACAGATTTCCTTCGGCAGAAAACCGGTTTACCAGCAGGGATTCAGCGCCGGCGATCTGGCTTCTGATTGTCCGTGTCCACTTATCACTTGGAGATTCCTACGTCAGTGACACCGCTCATATAACGAGATACGTTTTAGCGTGAACCATGGAAACAATTTTCACGTCAGCCTGCAACGATTGTTCAAACTTTGAGTCCCGTAGAAACACGATCGGGACATTTCTGGAAATTCTTTGAAACATTACGAAATCGAAACTAAATTATTGTTCGTATGTAATAGTTATATTTGCTTCAATATAAACTGTGTATAAGAGACGCAACAAGCTTACTTACAACAAATAGTATAAAGATTACAGTTCGAGCTACATCACTACAACGATGCACAGGACACGACCCTAAAATCTTCTGATCCATCGACCCGCGTTCAATGAAGGTCCAAAATGTCAGCAGAGACACAGAGCCTTTCCCACCAAGAAAAGGTCCAAACGTGAATTCGTAGCAACACGCGGATCCGTCAGTTGAGACCCTGCAGTCCCATAAGCTAGTCACTTCGGTCATCATCCTCATGAAGCATTCATAAAAGCGATACGATCATCGTATCACATCCAACTAGGCTAGATATTCAGGTATCGCAGAGAAAATCCTCTGGTGAGCTTCTCATTCCATGTATCACTTTCTTGTTCACCCGTCTCGTTGGTTCAGAGTGTGCCTTACTGGAGTGACTATGCCTGCCTCTACTGTGATAGTCCGATAAGGTTTTTATAGTGTTCGACACGTGAGATGTGTTTCTGTAATGCGAAGATGAACCAGTCCGACTAGCACAGGACACGGACAAACCGCTGTTCCGATTCATTAATTTTTGACTCAGATAGGAGGATTCCATTGTTGAAGATCCCCCACTGTGACCTGAGTAGACGCTGTTCTGAGTTATAGAGGATGATCTTTTGTCTAATTTGATCAAATGGCGATTGGTCTTTGGCAAATGACATCTTGATCTGGTGAAATGGAAGAGAGGAGATTTTGACGGCTCTGGAATGCCATCGGTGAAAAGAATGGGAACGATAACAACCTTTTCATCAGCTTTTGCTAACTGTACGCTGTGCAGCTTGCTCAGTGCACTAGATTCGCTACAGTTTCCAGATTTCGCGGGTTTCAAGAGAGTCTCTATCGACTTCCTCGAGATGGTTTTCTTTAGATTGAGATTCGAACACTGTTCGTCTAAATCTCGAAGCTTTATCTTGATTGATTGATCATCTGCTTCATCCCGTTCTCGATTTAAGCTAGGTATCATCGCAGTCGGGTTTTTCTTGGAGAGTATTGACGATGTTTGACTTTCCACGTGAGTATAATTCAAGTAGCGAGCTTTGCTACTTTCATTTGAGTCAATAACCACCAGTGATGCTGAGACATTTTCATCCCGTGAGCTGATATGGTTGCTATTAGAGTTTATCGTGGAACTACGACGTGTCGCGTTCGTACCTTTCATGTTCGAACTTCCATCGTTCGTTCTTCCACTGACATAGTGTTCCTTCATCGAAGTGCTGACGCTGAGGACTCGTACTTTAGGAGTTGAAGCAACGGTTGAAGGTTCTAAGCTTTTAATCAGCTTGCCTGTTACAGACGCAACGGGTAGTTCTGACCTCCCTGCCTGTGACGTTTTATCGAACTTTTTAATCGTGAAGCTGCCTTGGCAGCTGCGATCGATGGTTCTCCTGGGAATAGATCTTGCTCCACTTTGTTTCACAAAAGTGATATTAGATCCCCGAAAGTCTGGCTCGCCGTCGCACGATGGTGTGTGCGCTCTGTGCATAATAAAGCCTTTACTCCTGTGGCACTTGTAGCACGAGCTGCCGGCAGGTGGAATCAGAGGCTCCGAAGAATTGTTATCCATTCGATTCTCTAGTTGAACGTATGAATGTTTCGCAGATGCGTAGCCATCGCTGTCCTCAACCTGCCAATCGCTTGTCACATTTGACACATTTCCTTCGATGCACCTGGACGAGTACCTTGTATGAGGCATCAATGAATACGATTTCTGGTTTCCGACATTAAAATTCCTGAATTCGTTGATGGAAAACAAATCGTTACTGAGTAAAGCGGTCTCGTTGTTCGCGGAATAAGATGAGCCAGTCCCAAAGTAGTCTCTGCCCATTCGGTGTGGACCCATTAGGTGTGTCACTTTGTCTCTAGCAAAATGTTCTGTCCTATGTGGATAATACTCCGACACGTTGGGAGGAGCTGTGTACTGGTGGGAATAGTAACTGTGACTCAGTTCAGAAGGGGGAATAGAACGCAGAGCCCAGAACTCGTTTCTTATCTCGTTTAACTTGTGCCGATAAGGACCTAGCTCACCGCGTATTTTCATAATAGCATCCGTGTCCTTCGTAATTCGCGGTTGGTGCCTCGAATGTAAACAAGAAATCTCTTTCTCTGGAATAGGGGGAAAGTAGAAGGATTTGATAGAAGGTTGAGAGTTTTCAACGATGCCTATCAGATCATCGTCATCTTTCCTAGGTCTCTCTGGGTCTTTGCTCGACCTGCTGGAGACCCTGTCACTTTTCCTCTCTTCGTCTGATTCTTTATTTTCTAGCAGATCATAGAACGTTACTTCCTTTGAGCAGCTTGGTTCCTGAGTGGCTATGCTCTGAGAGAGAAAGAATTATGATTAACGAAGATGGACAAGATGAAGAACGTTATAGGAGACTAGAAGAAATCTGATTCACTAAAATAGAGACTAAATGTATGAGCCAATCAGGCCATTTCTCCTCCACTGCCTTTTTATGTCGACGCACCCTACCCAAAGGAGACCTACATATGTATGAGCTTGATAGATGTTAGAGACCCCTGGGCATATCTATTCTTTAACATAATCGTAGTTCTCCTTATAGCCATTCACAGTCTTTGTCTTGTATTATCAGAGTCTAACGTCTTGCCCTTACTC
>NW_016909634.1:1945503-2004733 GCF_001483705.2 Eufriesea mexicana
CTGGCAAGTCACCTCTGTCGTCTTTCTTCTTGAGACAAGAATAGAATCGAAAGCACTGAAGAAGAAACTGTCTTGACCGGCCATTAGATCAAAGGGAAGTGTAATTAGAAGCAACTCTGATCAACAACTATTTTTCCTCAAAGTGACCTTTACAACAGTGTACGAGGAAACGTTAAAGAGTGTTCAAGAAGATTAGAAAATGTTAAGAAAATCTATCAGACCGAAGATATCAAGGTGTTTCGCTGATCCTCCGTTGCATAATCACCTGGAGTGCTGATAGCATGATGTTGGACTCCAATTTTCTAGATTCGTAACTTTTATCAGTTATGTCCATTCTAGAGGTGTTTGATGAGATATTCAGATTGGAACCTGAAGACAAATGTGGATCAATTTCATCCACGATCATCTCCATCTTCTTTTGGCATGCTAAGGAAGACTCAGACGTCTGGGCAACGACTTCTCCTTGGTTGTCTTCTGTTGACGAGGATGTGCTTTTAAACACTGGCATAGATTTTGACTTGGCTAGAACAGTACTAGACGCGAAGGTGGTTCCTTGATTATAGGACTCCTCCGATGACTCTTTCCTCTTATGCTCGGGATTCTCTACGTCATAGTCATAGATTGAATCCAGTTTCATCGAATTCCTTGAGAGGATCCTCTTAATTTGTTTCCCTTGCATGTTACGGATTGCTCCTTCACTAGAGGTCTCGTAATCTCCTTCTGTGGGGGTATGGAGAATGTGAATGATAGTGTGATGTTCACTTTTAGTTTTATTACTGACCATCAATTGCTTGGTGAAATGTTAAATCGATTAATTACACGTATGATAATTATAATAAATAAAATTCTAATCTAATTATGAAATACTAAGTTGACGATGTTGGGAATAGCTTAATTTTTAGGAGAATATATTAATTTTTAATGTTGGAAGTTTTTCATGAATTTAATATATTTTATATTATATGACATTTTATTTATTTGCCAGTGTATGTATTTGTAAAACGAACGAGAATCAGGAGCATAATCATTAGCAGTTATAGTGTCCTGAGGCAATGCCTATTCATGTTTTCGTCACTGTGTTCTATACTAACGACTACATTATGATCGTGTTAGCTACCACGTAGATCATTCCTAAACGATGCCTCGACTATGATTAATGCCAGCAAAACCATACAACTTGTTAAGCTAGAGATATCGAATTTCTTTCCTGAAGGAAACTTCCAAAATTAATCATGTGTCTTTGTTTCGTCGAGTTTCGAAGTCATAATAATTTATTATTAAATTAAATATAGCTAACTATACATAAACTTATCTCGACCTTTTCTTTGGAATTTAATCACTGGGTAAAATTTTCAATGGAACTCTATGTTTCTACCTTACATTTCTACTATGTCAAATATCAATTGCATTTATAACCAAATTCTTTTTATTCCAAGATTATACTTGACTTGAAAAATCAAGATCTTTTACATAGACTGTAACAAATTCCCCCTTCTTCCTGACACTATAAATTTTTCTTTCAATTCTAGTATTACTTTTCATTTAATCATCCAATTAATTTTACATGTACTGTACCAAACTTCCATAATTATTCTCGATTTATTAAATTAAGAATCTTTATATAGACTGTATGGAATTATTATACAACGTCTAAACGTTGCTTTTGATTTACGAGCTACACACTGTTAACTGCAATTTAAATGCAGTATTCCATAGTTTTTAATATATACAATGTTCTAGCCGTGATAAACAAGGTTCAGAATACGTAGTGACGAAAGAAGCCATAAATATATACAAGGTAAAATATGTCGAGATCTGTAGACGTAACTAAGAAAGCGACGAAGCTAGAAACATCTCTAGGGAATTGAGGGAAACAAACCGTCGGTCTCCGAAGTGCAAGTGGTCGTGTAGCTGACTCTGGCCTCGACTGACATCACGATTGAGAAGGTTAGCTATCGATACCGCCGCATCTCCGTGCTCTCTTGCCTCTTACCACAGATCTAATGCCGTCGATCAGGGGGACACGTGTCCTCGAGGCCCTCTGCTACCATAATTCGACAAGATCGCGGTGGAAACGCGAAATTCCTCCACTTACAGCCGTGAACTGCGCGATTCTGACGAAGACAGCGACATTCGAGTGTCGCCGGATCCATAATCGAGTCGAACGATTGTTTTATCGAGAAAGGTTGTTTCGATCGCCGTTACTTCAATCACATTTCATTTTGCTTATGAAAAATTACGTTTCCTGGAGAAAATCGAGAATTTGAACGAGGATTGAATATTTATAAATTATTCGATTGGAAATTTTTTAATTTTTGCTGAACACTTTAATGGCCGCACGTTTACGCAGTCAAACGTTGCCAGGGGCTGGCAATATCTTTGAAGAATTAATTTAAAAAGCTCTATTTGAAATTCACGAAATAATACAACATGTGCGAATATACGCATAAAACAAAAAGCAATAACAATTTAATAACAAATTAAATATTTTTCCTTTATATGACAATTATTAATTATTAATCGACAGTAGCATCTCGCATATGTTGTGTGAGTGGACAATAATAGTTGTTCCAGCTATCACACACATATGCGAGCGGCCATTAAAGTGTTAATAACTAGTTTATTTTTTCTTCTTTCTTTTTATTTTATAGCTGTGTCGTTAAAGTAGACTTCGAGTGGTTTCTCATGTAAGAAATTCGTCAGTCTTTTTGGAAAATGTAAGGGTGATTGGTTACTCAATTGTTAAGTATATCAGTATTTCCTATTTAATAATATTATATTAATATAATGTATAAGTCCCTTGTCGTTAAAAAAGTTATTAATTACATGGATACGATGATCGAAATATTTGTTTATAAAATTTTTAGTAAAATTACTTAATAAAGTCACGTAATAAAGTAAATTTTGTATGGCAATTGATTAAGAATTTGATGTAGTAATTAGTTATATGTAAAACAATTTCAAGCATGGAAAATGTTTTTCAATTGAAAAGTTGAAATATAGTTAAATAATAATTTTGGAACTACTGACTCATTTATTTTATATCAACGTTTTCGTGTATACAGATATTTAACCCTTTGCACTCGAGAGGCGCCCTTCAATCGCCGTTTGATAAAATTTCGAAGCTCGATGTTAATTAATATATGAAATTTAAAATAATGTAACGTTGTGCCAGATATCTAAATTAAATAATTCTACGTGTTAATTATTATACGGTTTCTTATTTACTGCTCAAAAAATATTATCAGCCTTATAGCAGAAAATTTTTCAACTCGTACCCTTCTTCAACCAAATCGTAGAACGCAAAGGGTGAAAATATGACATTACACTGTGACCCAATATTTTATATTCTCCCTTTTAACTTACGTTTTCCAATAGAGAAACAGACTCCTTTGTATAGTAAACAATGAAACAGGTATTTCACGTGTGATTTCAATTATCGGTTTCATCGAATCAAAAGTCCCTCGATTTTGTTCCAAGCATTTTTACGATATTAATTCTTTAAATGTCAAATTTACTAAAATTGCATTCATTGATTTCACTTGTAATATATTGCCAACCCTCGTATAACACGACCAATTCGTACCATGCTTTATAGAAATCATATTAAAAAAATCCTTTAAAGAAAAAATTGTATCTTTTAACAAAATAAACTTTCTTCTCAATCGTCATTTCGTCGTTTAGTCAGAGATTATAAAAATTCAGAAATAAACAGAGTAAAAATTATACTTAAATGCACAGTTCAGTTTAATATTAATTTCAAATGAAAAATATCCGAGAATTAAACAAATAAAAAATTCCTTTATTTAACAATTAAATTAATGGACATATAATTGTACATCTAAATTTACAAACGATCGATCGTCTGCTGAATTAATATCCAGGAAGAACAAACTATGCATTACGATAGAAATGACTATGCGCTACTGTGTATACAAAGAGAGTATCAACAAAAGCTATGCAATGTCAACAAAAATCGTGACGTGTTAGTAACATTCGTGCCACACGAGTTGTGTTGCAAGAAAATCGTGTTATAAGAATGTTTACAAAATTTTCATTGTGTGTTCAATTATTACCGTGTTTCAATATGGCAGCAGATTCGACGATAAACAATTTTTATTTCATTTTACAGGTTTAAAAAATTGAAACTACATCGAATGCGAATATTTGCCAAGAATCGTGATAGAACATTTCAATGAAATTCGAAAGCGATTGCCAGTACAGGAAATCGATCATGACAATGTCGAAAAGTGTCAACGTTGATATTTCACGAGCATAAATACCAGACGACGGTTCCAACAGACATAATTACGCATCAGCTATCTTGGTATAGCAAGTTGGCAGATGTCCACCAGGAATAGCGTTCGAAATGCACAGGCTATCGTAAATATGAATGATGATCACGGTGTCGTAAATTATTCTGTCACCTATGACGCTCTGGACATACGAAAATAAACGCGGGAAAACCTCTCCATGCGACTGTTCGCTCGTCCCTCTAAATATTTCATCGACGGACGTTGAAATGCGACGCCACGAGCTTGGAAAAGTGGAAAAAATTAGAAAAACAGGAAGTGACAGGAGAATGCATTTGTACAAATAAGTTGGAAGAATGCTTTCGTCGTATTTAACGATACTACGATGCTATCGTGGAAAAATCAATGGAAATTGCTAGCTTTTATTCCCAACGATCACTCGTTTGTTCTCTTTCCCCTTTGTCGATATTCCTTCGATACGCCTTTGATATTCGACTGCACGTATACGTGTTACACATCTTACACTTCCATTTTCTCGCATTTCGCCGCTGCTTTTATTCGGAAATTTCAGGGAAATCTAACCGAGAGCATCTACGTTACTTTTATTGGATGCGAGGAATTTCCTGCAGAGAGAAAAATACCCAGGTGAATGTGTATAGCCTGTTTCTTGCGTGTTTGAATAATTCATGCATCGATTATGGTTATATTCGAGTTCGATTTTTTAAGTGCTTTGTTACCATTTTATCAAGAATTTTCATTCGATTAGATTCGTACGATTAGATTTTGGTTAGGTTAGGTTATATTTGATTAAAAATTGTCTGTTTATTATGTATGACGAATCTGTTCAATTTTTCGTTGATGAATTTCTCGTTTGATAAATTATTTCAAATCCGATTATGGTCTTTAAAATTCCTTTGAACCCGAATTCTTTCAGTGACTCTTAAGCCTATTAATTAATTAAAATGGACAATCTTTACGGTATTTTAAGACCCAATTAAAATTTCTCGAAACCCATTCTTTTAATATATATTTTATTATTAAGAAAATGAAAGGAGGTAAATTTTAAATAATTTTAATTCAATTCTTAATTTAATTTAATTTTATTATTCGATTTAATTCAATTTTATTTAATTCGAAATAATTATCCAAAAATGAATAACAGGTGTTCACATTTCACTTCCAAATTTAATCATTGATATCTGAAATATTTTTACCCAGTTAATTATATAATTTCGTTGTCCTTGTTAATTAATTGTCAAAAAATTTCATCGTCTCTGATTACGAAAATAAAACAGAAAAGATTTGACGGCTATGGAAACTGGTTGATCACGAATCCTGCAATTTTTCGCCTGCTTTCAGTCAGTTGACAAGCATCAGAGTCATTGATCTTTCAGGCGGGAATAAATTCATCCTTCTGACAAGTATGAATCGAATTTGAGGTAGTGAAAAACTTGACAGAACAGACATGACCATGAACGATGAAGTATGTAGGTCACGAGATTTTGTACGATACACAGGTTTGTTTTCTTCATAATTAATTATGACCGAGCAGCAAATATTTCTTAATTGTTGCTCAAATAATACTTTCAAAAAAGACGTCAATTATATAATATTCATAAAATTAGATTTCTAAAGCAGAAATTAAAATTCCATGTTTATAAAAATTCTATGCCATGGAATATGATAAATCATATTTAACAAATTTTTGAATATTTCACAACATTTTGCAAATAAATCCTTTGCAGGAAATATAAATTCTGCAGGATTTGTAATATATCTTTCTGCAAAAGCTATAAATTTTGCAGCAGTGATTGAAATGAATTTTATGCAATTCGATTTTGCAGGGAAATTTATAATTTAAATAGTTCAATACTTTCACGAGTGGATTTTACAAGAAAAACTCATAACATTATAAATTATACAGAAACGAATATAAAAATTGCAATATAATAATAAACATAAATTTTGTCACAAGTAAAAAATATAGGAAGTTATAAAAATAACAATACAAATATAATACAAAAAATATACATTTCTTCATGATGAAAGACTTCAATAGATTAGAAAGTATACATTTCTGCACAATGAGACTACTCGGAACTACCTGAAGGTATCCAAGCACATTTGTCTACATTAATTGATCAAGATACGTAAGATTCACAAATCGCAAAGTCACTATTTCTAATTGTAAGGAGTAACGTAGATTGTGCAATATTTCTATAAATAGAATAAACTAAAAGTTAAAATTAAATTAAATTAACAAAAATTAAAAACTGTTGATTTAAAAAGGATTTCCATACCATTTTTCTTTTAGAAATCATTTTCATTCTTGCAATATTCAATCCTTTGCACTCGAGAGGTGACCCTAAGTCGCCATTTAATCAGATTCTAAAAGTCGATGTTAATTAATATATCAAATTTAAAATTACGTGGAATGTGGAAGTAAAATAATTCTACGTCTTAATTTGCATTTTCACGGCTTTCTATTTATCGTTTTAAAAATATCCTCGACTTTATGGCAGAAAGTCTTCGAATTACTATTTCTCTATAACGAAAAGATCGCCGAGTGCAAAGGGTTAAATATTTCAGCATGTCGTCGTGAATGGTTAACTCCACCTATTCAAGCAATTAAAACTCGCATCACAATTGGCAATCAAAGCTGTTTCAGAGGCAATTCTGTTTCACACTCGTTCCCCAGTGAATGTACTCGTTATTAGGTATGCTTTCGTTTTTCATGCCCCAAAATCTCATTTCGATGGCATCGATTGATTTAATATTGGATGATCGAGACGTTGAGCGTATTATTTCGCACTAACGTTTATTACTCGACTATGGAGATCATTGGATTTTCGTTAATCCATCTTGAAGTATCTACGAATCCAATCCGTGATGAATTGTGCAAAGTGATAAATCAATCCCTTATGAAAAATGTTCGAGTGATAATATTTTATGTGATTAATAATGAACGAGTTGCATGACAGTTCTAGAAAAATAAGCAATTGGTATCGTAATCACCCATTGGAATTATATCCCAATGATTTTTATATCATATAAAATTTATTCTTAATAATTGGAACAATTTTTTCCTTCTTTTCCTCTTTTCCATTTTTCTGGGTACACTATCTGCACGTATGGTCGTTGAATAAATTAATAACTATGATTCTACTGGCAATCTTTCATGTATATATTTTTTAGAAGAGTATACACGAATAATTTAACTATGACGTGAATTTTAATTCCAGTGATATCTGAAAAATTTATTTTTCAATTACCTAAATAAGGGAAATATTATTATATTTATTTTATAATTTATTTTATTTGATAATTTATCTATTTATTATATAAGTTTGTATTTTTTCATAATCTTTCATATGAAACTTTATTATACTTCAGTTCCTGAGAAATTTGATTTCATTATATTTAATTTTCTGCAAGTTTCATTTCATTTTATCGTAACGAGCATTTTCTTGACTTGAGAAAATGGAAAATATTCCCACGAGGTAATCGTTTCGCGAAAGTTTATTTTATCGTAATTAAGAAATCGATACTATATCGTAAAACACTTTTCTTATCGTATTTGTCTTGTAAAACGATAAGTCGAAACAGGTTTTATGCAATGATTTACATACAGGAATACTTATGCATAATTAGTCTACGTTGTACGTTTCAATTCCACGGAAATGATCAAGATTCTACCAGTCCATCTTGTAAAATAATTCTTCCATTAGGCTAATATCGATCTATCTGTTCGGTAGCTGGCAAAATAGTCTCGAGTTTCACACCACGAAGACTTCCTCCCACCGTGGCGTAAATCGCGTTCATAGTGTCAGCAGTCATTACATGCGATGCAATACCAGGATTGAATTGCGCAAGTAGGATTGCGTGTCAACCATTTGCGATTCGCGACCATGTAACACAAGTATTAAGATTACTTTCCTCGAGGAACGATCTTCATCGATGCGACAATTAAACATTTTGTCACTACAGCACCAGAAGGGATAGAAATTTTTAAAAGAGCATTCGAAATTTTATGCTTTTCCATAGATGCATTAGACTGTAATAGAAAATACGTGTTACTATAAAAATCAGTACACACATGCAATTACGTTTCTATTTTCATACATATAAGTATTGTTATTATTAATACCATGTTTTCAATAACTATATGAAAAACTATAGTTGGGTTCACAGTACTCAATAAAATGATAGCACACTCTATAATTTTCAGTGTTATTCGAATTGCTATAAAGGGGTATATTTCGGTAAAAAAATATCGTTTGATTATAAATTAAATTTGATTTTATAAGGGAAGGTTAGTGCTATACAAAGCAGTTAATAAAGATTTTGGAGAAAAATGACTACCTTTGGAATAATTTCTTGAAAATAGCAAGAATCGATACTTGTTATTTATTTATTTATTTCATAAATCTAATATGGCATGCAGTTTTTACTTCCAAATTCGAATTCATCACACGAAAATATACAAGAAAACCCTTTAAATACTTTCAAAAAACAAAATCTCATTGATCCGCCTTTTTACTATCCATGTTATCATACTGTCGAAGCCATTTTTCACATAAAGAAGTAAAATTTGTCGGAAGAAATGTAAACTATAGTTAATATTCTCCTGTACTGTTAACCCTTTCGCTACTACGGGTGACTATAGTCACCGGTCACGAGACGCCATTTACACACGACGGGTGCCTATAGTCCTCGGCCACAAAAATTGAGTAAAGAATTAAGACAAGTGCTGCCGTTACTCTTAGCTCTCTTCGCAAAGAATTGCAAGCTCTATTGCGATGGTCAGGTTTCCCTTTTCTTTTTTCTTCGAAAGATTTGCGTCAAAAGACCGAATGCCAAAGATTGCACTATCGTAATGTTACCATCTTTGACACGTTGCTTCATTTTATGGGGGAGACTTCGTGGTGATGCCAGTCGTAGCGAAAGAATTGACACTTTACCGACCGGTGGCCGATTAATCGGTTACTATGGCAATTAGCAAGCATTTGTTACTTTGTATTGAGATAGTAGTTGCTTTACTTTGTAAGCTCCCATATTTTTAAAAAATTTTGAAAGACTGTAATATTCCCATATTACATATATTCCTGCGCGACAGTCTAATTGTAAGCTGAAACAGGGCCGGTGCCAGGGAAGATCTGCGGCTGACAATGAGTGGTCGGTGAGAAGGGCATAGGACCCGCTACCGGTCGTTAGTGTTAAGAACTGAATACCCTATGTGAGTATATATCTAACAAATTCCTACATTGCACTAATTTGAAGAAACATTGAAAATTACAGGCTGAGCTATTGCGATATCTGTAATCTCGTACTGTAATCTCAAAAATAAAAATTTCATAACCTGAAAGGGTCTGAAAGAGAAAAAATTAATTTTTAAATAATAGTTGCATATATGCAAGAAATACGAGAACAAAGGGCCTAAACCCAGCCATTTTGACAGGTCTAATAATTTTGGCGTCCAAAATGTTCACCAAGAAAGAAATGAGAATTAATATAATATCAGCTGCAAGTACAAAGTTTTCAACTCTACCACTGTTTCCACAATTTCATTCTCGAGAACATAGAACCGACGTCTATTTAGATAACAGCGGAAGCTGTAGCTATTTGAATAAGACGTAGTTTGGTGGGAATATACGCGATGAATATAAAGTGACCCCTCGTGTCCACGAGATGCTGCAGAGGATGGTTTCGGGTTCTTGGAGAGGCTGCTTGCAGGATGAGGAATAGCTCAGCCTACACCGACCACAGATCTCCGTCGACTCCCGAAAGAGATCTTACTTATCTTCAGACGCCATAGAGAAACGAGTTTCAGCTTTATTAGCTGCATCCTTCACCCAGACGTGAAGATATATAAAAACTGGAAAGATCGAAGCATTCATCATCTTTTTACTCTCTTCCTCTTTCTCGCGGTTTTATCTCTGATATTGTAAAGATTCGGTGATTTAGGTACAAATGTTTGTTTTGATACCTTTTGGAACGTATGTTAGGCAATTGGTTCTACACGATTCTCGTAGTTCTCTACGTAAATTTGCAATTGAAGTGTTTATTTTAATATTCAAGTTGATTTTTGATAGGAAGAATTTTAATTATAGTGTAATTGACTGGAAATATAGTACTTGAATTGGAGTTTCAATTTTTAACACCTTCTAATAGATTTAATATTCGTATTTTAGCAATTCAATTCGTTCTACACGATTTTCAAATTTCTTTACCTAATTTCGAAATTGAAGTGTTTATTTTAAAGTTTAAGTTGATTATTGATGGGAAGAATTTTAATTATAGTGTAATTGACTAAAAGTATAGTACTTGAATTGGAGTTTCAATTTTTAACACCTTTTAATGGATTTAATATTCGTATTTTAGCAATTCAATTCATTTTACACGATTTTCGAAGTTCTCTACGTAAATTTGAAATTGAAGTGTTTATTTTAATATACAAGTTAATTATTGATACAAAGAATTTTAGTTATGATATAATTGACTACAAATATAATACTTGAATTGGAGTTTCAATTTTTAATAGATTTAATAGACTTTAATAATAGATATTTTAATAGATTTAACATTCGTATTTTAGCAATTCAATTCGTTCTACACGATTTTCGAAGTTCTCTACGTAAATTTGAAATTGAAGTGCTCCTTTTAATAATCTAATTGATTATTAATACGAAGAAGTTTAGTTACAGTATAATTAAGTAGAAGTATAATACTTGAATTATATTTTCATTTATTAACACCTTTTAATCGTTTTAATTTCTATATTTTAGCAATTCAACAATCATCCAATTACGAACCTTTATTTTGACGTATGTATTATTCATATTATGCATTTCGGGTCTACATGATTTTTGTACTATCTTATATAAAATGTTCAATTTATTTGAAAGTTTAATTTCATTGTATATAATTCATAATACAGTTGATTATGAGTATAACAAAATTCTAAAATATTAAAAGAATTTCGTCATATTTTCTACTTTTGCTTTCGTATACGCTTATGACAAATGTCTTCAAAAAATCATTCTAGATTCTACATTTGTTTAATATCGTAGAATATTAAATTTTTATACATTAAAATAAATGGTATTATACGATTATAAATGCAATCAAATACGAATACTTTATATATTAAAACAAATTTTATCGTAATAGTGCAAACAGCTGAGAGTGAATATTTTATAACCTAAACGATTTAATTACAGTATTATAAATGCATTCGAATATAAATACTTTGCATACTGAAATAATTCCTCAGCGAGATAATTTCCGCCGATTAAGCCAATTAAATGTTAAATTAGCCTTGAACGAACTTTAAGTGGCTATAATAATAAGTACTCAATATAAATATTCTAACGCGGAAGTAGACGCAAGATTCGTCTCTTTCTTCCTGGACCCCTTTCAAATTCGAACCCATGAGTTGCTACTTTGTATTAGCCACGCTTGATTGTAGCCTGGCAGCCCGATTTTTGCATCCGTCACTTCCGTGCCTTTCCATACCTCACTCCAAGCGTTGCATCTCGATTGTCCAGTTATTTCGAGCAGGTGCCCAGACTTTCATGAAGCCGCGCTTATTATTAATCCTCGGGTACAAGGACATTTACTACGCCTTTTACCGGAACCAGAATTTTTACAGTTAATAATGAACGTGTACGAAATGCGGCCACTTTGGTGAAGCGATCAGGTTTATCGTGTTCATTAATTAAATATTCTCAATGGTGGAATCCATCATGCAGATAAAATATACTTTTATAAAGGCGAACATTACTACATCGACGCTAAATTTATTATACACTTTACTGCATGCGATATAACTCTTTATAGTTTCTTTTTGTAATATAATTCTTACAATTTTTATATTACATCCAGTGAAGGGCAAAACTGAATCTATACTATGTTAATATTATAACAACGACAACTTTCAGACCAGAAATCGTACAATAACATTCACTGGGCCAATACAAAGGGCAAAACCTGTACTTTCACACCATTAAATTTAATTTCTTCTCAGAAATTTTTATAGTGTAAAATAAAGACAGTTCTTCATTTAGAAAATTGTAAAAATCCAAACGCTGATAGTTTCTTTAAAAATTCTTTTTCGGTGTCCAAATTACAACGAATTGAATCACTCTGCAGAAATTTTGAGTTTTCAAAAATTTGATAGAAATTAATAGACAATTTTTCGTTACCAAGTAATTTTAGTTGAAATAAACTGTACTATTTAATCGAACTTTAGTCCTATTCGTCGTAACTATATTTTATATATATGAAATAGCATTTTACTTGTGTTTATTCATAATGACTGGTGTGTGTAAATAAAACTGTATCCAGTACATATTCTGCTATATTAACTTTTTAAATTACTATAATGTCAGTAGTATACTCTTCGTTCAAAATGTAATCACTCAAAAATGAAAAATTGTCCATTAACTTTCATCACGTTTCTTCAAACTGAACATTTCAGTGGTTTAATTCGTGATAACTTAGGCTCCGAAAAAAATTTTTCCGTGTTACTACCAGCGTTTGAATTTTTACAATTTTCCAAGTGAAACCTGCCTTTATTTCCTACTACAAAAATTTCTAGGTAGGAATTAAATCTAGAGATATGAAAGTACAGACTTTATTCTTAATATCGACCCCACAAATGTTATTACACGACTCCTTCTCACAAAGTTATAGCTGTTCAAATATTAACGTAGTATAGATTCTGTTTCGCTCTTCGCTGTACTTGAAACTCGTATCACACCTTAATAATGCTAACTTTTGTGCATGATATACAATTCACAATTTATTGAAGAAATAATTTTTAGGTGAAACCTATTGTTTACAAAAATTTCACTTAAAAAGTTAGTTATGTGGTATATATATTCAAAAAATATTATTTTTATGAGATACTATCTTATTGAAATTCTATTATAGTCACTGATTGTACACAGATTGTGCAATATTACAATTAAAGGTATTCGAATGTCCGTTACCCTTCACGCGAATTAATTAAAATTTTTAAATTTCAATTTTCCTCCAAATTTTGACCAATCTGTATCAAAATCACCAATTATCGTTACATAATCGTAATATAATAATTTTGAAATACTACGGGGTCCAAATACTCAACATTCGTCACTGTACCTCTCAAACCTAATACTGATCTTAGCGCCACCGAATTAAGTGGCGCGGAGTGACCTAACCTTAAAAAAGTCGCCATCGCGCTTCCTGCTCGCAAGAGCAGCGCACTAGACACTACAGTGGCGACAAAAACGCGAGCATTACGCGTACACGACACGCGATACTATCCAGAGATCGGGATACGGATAGAATAGGTGTGGATAGGAGGCTAAATAGTCATGTTCAGATGTACGCACGGAATGGTGTGCGTGTCCCGTAACGCGGAATCGGTTTGTTTTCAACGATTGCGGTTGTACCGCAGATCAGAGGGATCGGATGAAACA
Source organism: Eufriesea mexicana (assembly GCF_001483705.2). Taxonomy (NCBI): domain Eukaryota; kingdom Metazoa; phylum Arthropoda; class Insecta; order Hymenoptera; family Apidae; genus Eufriesea; species Eufriesea mexicana. Next base: position 1,959,221 of record NW_016909634.1, read on the forward strand.
TCGAGAGAAAAATTGGAAGGATAGTACCCACTGGACAGGGCGTGCACGATCGTCGATTCAGTGAAAGTGATCGTACCTCTGGACTACTTGTATAAAACCGAGGCGTGGAGACAATGATGGCACATTCGAAGCTGCACTCGGAAGACAAGCAACAATGAGGACCTTCGTAGTAAGTAGACGAAAGATAACCTCACTCTGTTAGCAGAAACTGACTGCTTCGGTATTTTGATTAACCAAAAGTGGAAAACAATCGAAATTGTTTGAAAACAAACTAAAAGCAATTAAGAAGTCTGTACCAAATTTTGCACCTCTAATGGTGTTGCTATTCCTATTATAATTGTTTGAAACTGTTTGGAAATGTTTGAGACTGTTTGTAAAATTAAGTTCATAAATTGGATCATCGTGGAGAAGAGAAAATTAATTTTTGAGTGAGAATTATTGAATGACGTTTTATATCAAATTTTGGAAAGCACGAATTTTATACGAAAGTTTTATTCGATTATTTTAATTCCTTGCATGACTGTGTTACCTGTGTCATAGTGTTAGTAATAATTCCCCATTCACTTGTAACTGCACTTGAACGGTATTCCCACAACGACCGCAGTCCCATTTAATCCCCTTGTAAACTAAAGTAATCGATACTAATCTCCAGTGAAGCTTGGGTGGTGTTGGATTATTAAATCTCGAGTCTTTGAGTCTCAGAGGCGTGATTAAGGAAGACCAACGTTTCCTTTTCCCACTTGTCTACGTGGCACTTCACAGAAGAGCAATTAGCATTATTCACAACGCTGAAATCCATTTGCACAGCTTTGCCTTTTGGTCACCGTGGCTCTGGCGTCTGAGGCCGAGGAAGGAAAGCAAGAGAAGACGAAACGCGGTGTCATCCTAGGTTCAGGAGGACTAGGAGGATCCTCCAGTGGCCTGGACCTTAGTTCCAGTTCGAGTTATGGCAACGGTCTCGACTCCAGCGGAATTTCCGGAGGATTCGTCGGTGGGCTTTCCGGTGGAGGATTGTCAGGTGGAATATCAGGACTACAGGGAGGTCTGAGTAGCGGAATCGCTGGCAGTCTTTCAGGAAGCCTCGGTGGAGGACTCTCTGGAGGATTAAGTGGAGCTGGTGGAGGTATTCGCACCATCACCCAACAAGTACCAGTAGTGGTCCCCCAACCGTACCCAGTGTCCAGGCCTGTGCCAGTCCCCTATTACGTGAGACAGCCGGTCCCAGTGATCAGAGAGGTTCCAGTTCGTATACCTCACCCGGTTCCAGTTACAGTTGAGAGACCAGTAGCCATCCCCCACCCTGTGAGAGTCCCAGTACCAGTTCCTCAGCCAGTCTCTGTACCCCAACCAGTGCCAGTTCCTCATCCAGTCCCTGTTCCTCAACCGGTCCCTGTTCCTCACCCAGTTCCTGTTCCTCAACCTATCCCTGTGCCACAATCTGCTCCTATTCTGGTCACTGTATCTTCGGGATCAATTGGCAGTTCTAGTGGACTGACCTCTGGGGCCACAACTAGTCTAAGTCCTGGTCTCAGTTCTGGAATTACCGGTGGCCTCAGTGGTGGTATTAGTTCTGGATTAAGCTCTGGCATTAGCTCTGGTCTCGGATCTGGTTATGGGTCTGGTCTGGGCTCCAGCTTTGGTTCCAGTCTTGGCTCCGGTGGTCTCAACTCTGGATACGCATCAGGAATCAGCTCTGGTCTAAGTGGTGGTATTGGTTCTATCAGCCTCTCTGGAAATGGACTGGGTTCTGGCATAAGCTCTGGACTAGGTGTCAGTCTGGGGTCTGGCCTTGGTACGCAAGGATTGACAAGTAGTCTTGGCTCTGGATATGGATCTGGGTACGGATACTCGTCTGGAGGAGGAACTGGTGCGCTTGGAGCTGGTACTATTATAATAAAGAAGCATTAAGCGGGATCAGGGAGAGTGGAAAAGCATTTTGTACAGTTGGCCGTATATATGTAAATCCCTTTTTTAAAGCTTGTGATAAACACATTTTTGTACACTTTGATAAAATTATATTTTTGTACGATATTTAATTCCCGTCGTTGTCAGTTAATCCTTCGATTAAGACAGGTATTCCAATTAACGCGTCTTAATAGTTAATGCGCAAATTAGTGCTTCAGGTTTTAGACCTTCAAGAGTAATTTCTCTGCGAAAGAGTTGCCACGTAAACAAAATACGTGTCAAAGTATCGTAGATGTTAAACACGTAGTGAATAGTGGGAAGGGTTGCATTAAAACACCGGTGCATACATGAACAATGGTAGTTCTTCGAGCCGATTGGTCAACACAGAGCTCATGTGGGGAGAGATTACGTCAGCAAAGATCCCTACGCGTCACTCCTCCCGAGCTTTCACACGAACCAGGTCATGATTTTAATACCCTGCTTCACCCCTCTTTAAAGGCAGGACGAAAATCGAACCCTGTTACGTTCGTTCGGAAGCAGAAGGAACAATCGATGTATTTTTCTTACGGTGCTTCTATCTATTGGAAACTAAGCACAGTTTGAAGTTCTTTGAGCTTTCATCTTTCCAAATATTCTTCTTCCAAGAATCACGCAGATCCCTGTATTACTAACAGATGATCAGGTTACACCTCTATGATACTGGGAGTAGGTAGTAGAGAACACTGTTCTTAGCATCAGTCGTTTCGCAGGTTTCTAACCACCCTACGGATGCTAAGTGAACATAACAGATCCCTATCTAACCGACAGTTGGTCACGGAACAATTTTACATTAATTTTTTAAAAATTGACATAAAAATTACCAATTTCCTATTACTTACGGTAATAATAACTTCTTAAAACAGTACTAATAAATACAAATTTTTTTGCTGTTAATAATAATGCAATTGAATAAGAAAATAGTAAAGATTGTTCTACTTACGATGGTGCAGGCATACAATGGTAAAGAGGAATCAGTTCTCACTCACCTGAAACAAAAATAAAAGGTGGTCGATCATTTATCACGTAGATTCGCAGAGTTTGTGCGAAACATAGAGTTAAATGGAGTTGAACAGCGACAGGGAAATGCGCTTTTGAATAAAAATAAATTGTTGCCTCGTGAATCGACCATTCAGGAGGGATTTCTCTGTCGTTTAAACGACAAAATGGCACGACTCAGTGCAGCTGCTACACCTGCTACCGAGCCGCGTGTGTTCCTCGATATCGAGGCAAAGAATGAAGCCGGAACACGGGTGAAATATGGAAACGTGGAGCATAAAACCGCATAATTTTTCCTTTGCTGACATCGTTGCCGTGTTAATTACTGCAAAAAGCGTCGTTGTTTCGTAATGAAAATTTCTCCGCGGGCATCTCGTTAATAATATTAAGAGGAAGCCCGCTGTTTATGAGCTGAGCGCGAAACGTTGTAATTCTTCGCAGTTGCCCGACAGAAGGTTTTTCCCCGGTCTTAATAACGCAGTGCCGCCTGCTGATTAAGAAACTTTTCGAGAATAGGTCGGTAACGACGCGACGTGTAGGAAAGGAAGTTCCAAGCCCTCGTTAATGCAGTGAACGACTCTGCGACGTAACCATCTGATGAAAATTTTCACACTTTTTAACTCTTTTCTAATTTATACGAGTAATTCCTTTGTGCCGTAACTTTCTAAATATAACGGTCGTCTGTGTGTGCAGCGAAATAAGTACAAAGTATAATAAATTCTTGGAACTGTTTGAATTGGAATTCGTGGGAAAAGCGAGATATAAGTGGAGTATATAAGTAGAACCAGACCATGCGTAGTCAGACGTATAGCTTATGCTTTGAAACTGATTTTCCTTGTTATTCTAAAAATTCATTCCTTAGAATTTCAGTAACGTTGATAAACACGTATTGATTCTGCAAATAATTAAATCAAGGTATATTAATAGCTCTTTCGCAATTAATAAAAAATTGTGATAAATATTTCTTCATTATCTTATAAGTGGAACCAGAGCATACATAGTCAGACGTATAGCTTTTACTTTGAAACTTATTTTCCTTGGTATTCAAAAAATTCTTTCCTTATAATTTCAGTGACGTTAATAAACACGTATTGATTTTGTAAATAATTATATCAAAATATATTAACCCTTTGCACACGAGAGGTAATCGTCAGTCACCATTTCATAAAATTTGGAAGATCGATATTAATTAATATATCAAATTTAATGTAATGTAACAGTGTGCAAGGTATCGAAATCAAGTAATTCTATTATTATACAATTCTTTATTTACTGCTCAAAGAAGTATCGTCAGTTCTTTAATAGAGAATCTTTTATTTTCTACTCTTCTCAAACCAAAAAATCGTCTAGTGCAAAGGGTTAATAACTCTTTTGTAATTAATGTAAAGTTATGATAAGTATTTCTTCTTCATTATCTTCTAAGTAGAACCAGGCCATACATAATCAGACGTATAGCTTTTACTTTGAAAATTATTTTCCTTGTTATTCTAAAAATTCTTTCCTTCGAACTTCAGTGACGTTAATAAACACGAATTGATTCTGCAAATAATTAAATCAAAATATATTAACCCTTTGCTGTCGAGAGGTAACCGTCAGTCACCATTTAATCAAATTCAAAAGATCGACGTTAATTAATATATCATATATAAAATTACCTAACGATGTGTGGAATGTCGAAGAAGAATAGTTCTACGTCTTAATTTGCATATGATTCCTCATTTACCATTTTAAAAATTTCGTCGACTCTATGGCAGAAAGTCTTCGAATTACTAATTCTTCGTAACGAAAATATCGTCGAGTGCAAACGGTTAATAACTCTTTTGCAATTAATATAAAATTATGATAAATATTTCTTCTTCTTTATCTTATAATTTTCTATAATTTTCTTTCTAATTGTATACATACAATTATTTACGATTTATGTATTAGTTTGCAGAAATCATGAAGTTTTGTATAGTTATCGACAATTTGTATGAAAATATATTTATTTCTTACATTTTCACATATTTTGCATATGATTTCTCATTTACCATTTTAAAAATTTCGTCGACTCTATAGCAGAAAGTCTTCGAATTACTATTTCTCTGTAACGAAAAAGTCGTCGAGTGCAAAAGGTTAATAAGGTGTGGATAGGAGGCTAAATAGTCATGTTCAGATGTACGCACGGAATGGTGTGCGTGTCCCGTAACGCGGAATCGGTTTGTTTTCAACGATTGCGGTTGTACCGCAGATCAGAGGGATCGGATGAAACATCGAGAGAAAAATTGGAAGGATAGTACCCACTGGACAGGGCGTGCACGATCGTCGATTCAGTGAAAGTGATCGTACCTCTGGACTACTTGTATAAAACCGAGGCGTGGAGACAATGATGGCACATTCGAAGCTGCACTCGGAAGACAAGCAACAATGAGGACCTTCGTAGTAAGTAGACGAAAGATAACCTCACTCTGTTAGCAGAAACTGACTGCTTCGGTATTTTGATTAACCAAAAGTGGAAAACAATCGAAATTGTTTGAAAACAAACTAAAAGCAATTAAGAAGTCTGTACCAAATTTTGCACCTCTAATGGTGTTGCTATTCCTATTATAATTGTTTGAAACTGTTTGGAAATGTTTGAGACTGTTTGTAAAATTAAGTTCATAAATTGGATCATCGTGGAGAAGAGAAAATTAATTTTTGAGTGAGAATTATTGAATGACGTTTTATATCAAATTTTGGAAAGCACGAATTTTATACGAAAGTTTTATTCGATTATTTTAATTCCTTGCATGACTGTGTTACCTGTGTCATAGTGTTAGTAATAATTCCCCATTCACTTGTAACTGCACTTGAACGGTATTCCCACAACGACCGCAGTCCCATTTAATCCCCTTGTAAACTAAAGTAATCGATACTAATCTCCAGTGAAGCTTGGGTGGTGTTGGATTATTAAATCTCGAGTCTTTGAGTCTCAGAGGCGTGATTAAGGAAGACCAACGTTTCCTTTTCCCACTTGTCTACGTGGCACTTCACAGAAGAGCAATTAGCATTATTCACAACGCTGAAATCCATTTGCACAGCTTTGCCTTTTGGTCACCGTGGCTCTGGCGTCTGAGGCCGAGGAAGGAAAGCAAGAGAAGACGAAACGCGGTGTCATCCTAGGTTCAGGAGGACTAGGAGGATCCTCCAGTGGCCTGGACCTTAGTTCCAGTTCGAGTTATGGCAACGGTCTCGACTCCAGCGGAATTTCCGGAGGATTCGTCGGTGGGCTTTCCGGTGGAGGATTGTCAGGTGGAATATCAGGACTACAGGGAGGTCTGAGTAGCGGAATCGCTGGCAGTCTTTCAGGAAGCCTCGGTGGAGGACTCTCTGGAGGATTAAGTGGAGCTGGTGGAGGTATTCGCACCATCACCCAACAAGTACCAGTAGTGGTCCCCCAACCGTACCCAGTGTCCAGGCCTGTGCCAGTCCCCTATTACGTGAGACAGCCGGTCCCAGTGATCAGAGAGGTTCCAGTTCGTATACCTCACCCGGTTCCAGTTACAGTTGAGAGACCAGTAGCCATCCCCCACCCTGTGAGAGTCCCAGTACCAGTTCCTCAGCCAGTCTCTGTACCCCAACCAGTGCCAGTTCCTCATCCTGTCCCTGTTCCTCAACCGGTCCCTGTTCCTCACCCAGTTCCTGTTCCTCAACCTATCCCTGTGCCACAATCTGCTCCTATTCTGGTCACTGTATCTTCGGGATCAATTGGCAGTTCTAGTGGACTGACCTCTGGGGCCACAACTAGTCTAAGTCCTGGTCTCAGTTCTGGAATTACCGGTGGCCTCAGTGGTGGTATTAGTTCTGGATTAAGCTCTGGCATTAGCTCTGGTCTCGGATCTGGTTATGGGTCTGGTCTGGGCTCCAGCTTTGGTTCCAGTCTTGGCTCCGGTGGTCTCAACTCTGGATACGCATCAGGAATCAGCTCTGGTCTAAGTGGTGGTATTGGTTCTATCAGCCTCTCTGGAAATGGACTGGGTTCTGGCATAAGCTCTGGACTAGGTGTCAGTCTGGGGTCTGGCCTTGGTACGCAAGGATTGACAAGTAGTCTTGGCTCTGGATATGGATCTGGGTACGGATACTCGTCTGGAGGAGGAACTGGTGCGCTTGGAGCTGGTACTATTATAATAAAGAAGCATTAAGCGGGATCAGGGAGAGTGGAAAAGCATTTTGTACAGTTGGCCGTATATATGTAAATCCCTTTTTTAAAGCTTGTGATAAACACATTTTTGTACACTTTGATAAAATTATATTTTTGTACGATATTTAATTCCCGTCGTTGTCAGTTAATCCTTCGATTAAGACAGGTATTCCAATTAACGCGTCTTAATAGTTAATGCGCAAATTAGTGCTTCAGGTTTTAGACCTTCAAGAGTAATTTCTCTGCGAAAGAGTTGCCACGTAAACAAAATACGTGTCAAAGTATCGTAGATGTTAAACACGTAGTGAATAGTGGGAAGGGTTGCATTAAAACACCGGTGCATACATGAACAATGGTAGTTCTTCGAGCCGATTGGTCAACACAGAGCTCATGTGGGGAGAGATTACGTCAGCAAAGATCCCTACGCGTCACTCCTCCCGAGCTTTCACACGAACCAGGTCATGATTTTAATACCCTGCTTCACCCCTCTTTAAAGGCAGGACGAAAATCGAACCCTGTTACGTTCGTTCGGAAGCAGAAGGAACAATCGATGTATTTTTCTTACGGTGCTTCTATCTATTGGAAACTAAGCACAGTTTGAAGTTCTTTGAGCTTTCATCTTTCCAAATATTCTTCTTCCAAGAATCACGCAGATCCCTGTATTACTAACAGATGATCAGGTTACACCTCTATGATACTGGGAGTAGGTAGTAGAGAACACTGTTCTTAGCATCAGTCGTTTCGCAGGTTTCTAACCACCCTACGGATGCTAAGTGAACATAACAGATCCCTATCTAACCGACAGTTGGTCACGGAACAATTTTACATTAATTTTTTAAAAATTGACATAAAAATTACCAATTTCCTATTACTTACGGTAATAATAACTTCTTAAAACAGTACTAATAAATACAAATTTTTTTGCTGTTAATAATAATGCAATTGAATAAGAAAATAGTAAAGATTGTTCTACTTACGATGGTGCAGGCATACAATGGTAAAGAGGAATCAGTTCTCACTCACCTGAAACAAAAATAAAAGGTGGTCGATCATTTATCACGTAGATTCGCAGAGTTTGTGCGAAACATAGAGTTAAATGGAGTTGAACAGCGACAGGGAAATGCGCTTTTGAATAAAAATAAATTGTTGCCTCGTGAATCGACCATTCAGGAGGGATTTCTCTGTCGTTTAAACGACAAAATGGCACGACTCAGTGCAGCTGCTACACCTGCTACCGAGCCGCGTGTGTTCCTCGATATCGAGGCAAAGAATGAAGCCGGAACACGGGTGAAATATGGAAACGTGGAGCATAAAACCGCATAATTTTTCCTTTGCTGACATCGTTGCCGTGTTAATTACTGCAAAAAGCGTCGTTGTTTCGTAATGAAAATTTCTCCGCGGGCATCTCGTTAATAATATTAAGAGGAAGCCCGCTGTTTATGAGCTGAGCGCGAAACGTTGTAATTCTTCGCAGTTGCCCGACAGAAGGTTTTTCCCCGGTCTTAATAACGCAGTGCCGCCTGCTGATTAAGAAACTTTTCGAGAATAGGTCGGTAACGACGCGACGTGTAGGAAAGGAAGTTCCAAGCCCTCGTTAATGCAGTGAACGACTCTGCGACGTAACCATCTGATGAAAATTTTCACACTTTTTAACTCTTTTCTAATTTATACGAGTAATTCCTTTGTGCCGTAACTTTCTAAATATAACGGTCGTCTGTGTGTGCAGCGAAATAAGTACAAAGTATAATAAATTCTTGGAACTGTTTGAATTGGAATTCGTGGGAAAAGCGAGATATAAGTGGAGTATATAAGTAGAACCAGACCATGCGTAGTCAGACGTATAGCTTATGCTTTGAAACTGATTTTCCTTGTTATTCTAAAAATTCATTCCTTAGAATTTCAGTAACGTTGATAAACACGTATTGATTCTGCAAATAATTAAATCAAGGTATATTAATAGCTCTTTCGCAATTAATAAAAAATTGTGATAAATATTTCTTCATTATCTTATAAGTGGAACCAGAGCATACATAGTCAGACGTATAGCTTTTACTTTGAAACTTATTTTCCTTGGTATTCAAAAAATTCTTTCCTTATAATTTCAGTGACGTTAATAAACACGTATTGATTTTGTAAATAATTATATCAAAATATATTAACCCTTTGCACACGAGAGGTAATCGTCAGTCACCATTTCATAAAATTTGGAAGATCGATATTAATTAATATATCAAATTTAATGTAAATCGAGAGGTAATCGTCAGTCACCATTTCATAAAATTTGGAAGATCGATATTAATTAATGTATCAAATTTAATGTAATGTAACAGTGTGCAAGGTATCGAAATCAAGTAATTCTATTATTATACAATTCTTTATTTACTGCTCAAAGAAGTATCGTCAGTTCTTTAATAGAGAATCTTTTATTTTCTACTCTTCTCAAACCAAAAAATCGTCTAGTGCAAAGGGTTAATAACTCTTTTGTAATTAATGTAAAGTTATGATAAGTATTTCTTCTTCATTATCTTCTAAGTAGAACCAGGCCATACATAATCAGACGTATAGCTTTTACTTTGAAAATTATTTTCCTTGTTATTCTAAAAATTCTTTCCTTCGAACTTCAGTGACGTTAATAAACACGAATTGATTCTGCAAATAATTAAATCAAAATATATTAACCCTTTGCTGTCGAGAGGTAACCGTCAGTCACCATTTAATCAAATTCAAAAGATCGACGTTAATTAATATATCATATATAAAATTACCTAACGATGTGTGGAATGTCGAAGAAGAATAGTTCTACGTCTTAATTTGCATATGATTCCTCATTTACCATTTTAAAAATTTCGTCGACTCTATGGCAGAAAGTCTTCGAATTACTAATTCTTCGTAACGAAAATATCGTCGAGTGCAAACGGTTAATAACTCTTTTGCAATTAATATAAAATTATGATAAATATTTCTTCTTCTTTATCTTATAATTTTCTATAATTTTCTTTCTAATTGTATACATACAATTATTTACGATTTATGTATTAGTTTGCAGAAATCATGAAGTTTTGTATAGTTATCGACAATTTGTATGAAAATATATTTATTTCTTACATTTTCACATATTTTGCATATGATTTCTCATTTACCATTTTAAAAATTTCGTCGACTCTATAGCAGAAAGTCTTCGAATTACTATTTCTCTGTAACGAAAAAGTCGTCGAGTGCAAAAGGTTAATAACTCTTTTGCAATTAATATAAAATTATGATAAATATTTCTTCTTGTCTATCTTATAATTTTCTATAATTTTCTTTCTAATTGTATACATACAATTATTTACGATTTATGTATTAGTTTGCAGAAATCATGAAGTTTTGTATAGTTATCGACATTCTGTACGAAAATATACTTATATCTTACATTTTCACATGTTTTCATGAATTTTTGGTACCACTTTATATGAGAACGTTGGGTTAAAATTCAATGAACCAAATATCGTTGGGGAAACATTTATAGACTGCGCTATATTGATAGCAGGTTTTAGTTTCTTATGACTGGGAACTAACGTCCGTTGCTAGAAGTGTGGGTCGATGGATTTGCATATTTCATACTCAGTTACGGTTGTGAAAGCTCAATGTACAAACGTGAATAAATTTGTAGGCACAGTATTGACTTTCCGATTTCGGTCCGACTTCCTGGAGACTGGATAAACCTGGAATCTTTCTAACTGAATTTTTTCGAGATCTCGATTCGTTCTGACTGCGTTAAGGAACAGCATCGGGGAAATGAAATCTTCAGTTGAAGAAGGAATCTGAGGGAAGAAATTCTCAGGTGCTATTTTCAAGCCTATATCTCCTATAATTGTTGTCTGGGATTTAAAAATTGTCGGGGACGTTCGAAGCAAGCGATTAATAGAGTTTCAGGTAATCTTGAAGCTTAATAACCTCAATATTAAATAATGACGAAATAATTTAGCATCATTTGGAACACGAATAATTGATAACAATACCTGTGGATATATTTAATTTAATTTCAGGTGGGTATAGAATTCCAATTAATATCTGCTTTTATTCCAGAATAATCGTAAATCTTGACAGCATAGTAAAAATTTATTCACTGTAATGGAGAAATTAGCAACTTATTTATATAATGAATTTTATATACAATTTTAAATATCCCCATATTTAAAAATTGGGTTTTGTAGAATTAATAGAATTTAGACACACGTACTTACACTGTCTTTTATTTAAAAAGTATCTTTTATCTGCCAAAATAATAACTAAACAAAGCTAAACTACAAAATGGCTTCATTTAATAACGAAATTAATAATAATTTTAGGTAATATTCTATTCTGTGTGAACAATTGAATAATTTAGCACACCGAAACTGTATTTTGAGGGTTTCATGATATTTGCAATTTGAAAATGAATATTCATTTATAATCGTAATCAAATTAAATCAGATTTTAGATAATGCCAGTGCTCAACGATTATGCTAAAAAATTGTAATGAGGCTTATGTTCATATTAGGAGACAGAAACAGTAATTAGTAATTATAAAATACTTCGTAGTTAATGGTAATTATAAAAGAATGTTGAATGAAATTTAATGAAACTTAGACTTTGAAAATTTATGTCTAAAATTTGAGTGGCATTTACAAGGGTGCATATCTGTTTCATGCAAAGTCCGTAAATGTCAATGGCGATAACTGGGTGGAAACAGTCAATTACGTCGATAGTTAAAGGGTGAAGGGGACCGTTTTGTCCTCTAATCTCACGTAGATCGCGTGAAAGTTTAATTAATGGTTGTAGATAGTTCATCGAGCTGTTTAGAAGACAAAACCAGCCTCGAGGACCTCTCGTCTTTAACATAATAACAGACCCTCGATTTTCTAGCATAGAACCTTCAAATATTCATCCTGAACCATTACCTGCTACCTTTTCATTAATTCGTAATCCTACGAAGTCAAATAAAAATGTTTCTCATGCAAACTGTTGTCGGGAATATTGTTTATTAATTCAAATAAATAATATCGACAAATAACAATAATAAATAATAAATAATAAATAATATAATAAAGAATTAAATTGAGATTAAATGGAACATTATTTATTAATGACAAATTCGTATTGAACAGTGATGATATAATTATAGTTAATCTGCAACTATAATTAAATTAAAATTTCCTATTTTGATATCTTTGAATTGGTATAGGTATCACCAAATAATTTCAAATTCATTAGTTAACAGTACTAACATAATTACTCGAACCTCTGATTTTCAATAATAATTGAAATAGGAATTACTATATAAATCAAGATTTTATCATGGAAGGGAATAATTTATAAACCAAAATTTTATCGCATTTATTGCGAATTTAACTCAACTTTTATGCCAACACAGGTGTCACTAATTAATTTCAATCTCGTCACAATAGCGACGCAACTTTTAATTATAGTCTTAGAAAATTGGCAATTTTGGAATGAAACATTGTTATAAATATTCGTTATCCTTCATCTCTGAGCTATTACTCATGTCACTAAATAAGTAATTCCCAACTCACGATTAAAACTTCTCCATACTCATATAATCCTCTCTAATCTTCCATTACAGCTAAAATATCATAGAATTAATTTAGAAATCAGAATTTGTGGCAAATATTCCTTATTATTCAACTATACACATATTCCCTGTGTTAAAATTAATATTGGTACTGCTAATTAATTAATTTCGAATTTCTTACTCCATAGAAGTGACACAATTGCACAATCCTCGATCATTATTGGAATAAAAATTGATTCATAATTTGAAATCTTGCCAGAGATATTACCCATTACTTATCTCCTCGAGTTTCCTCTACCTCCCAGCTAGCGCAGGTGTCAGTAACCAATTAATTAACCTTAAATGTTCGCTTTCAAATGAAGGAAACAGGAGGAACGAAATTGCAGCGTGCCATCGAGCCAGGCACACTTCAGCATCCACTGTTTCAGCGTAATCAGCTGTACCTAACGACCATGGCTCAACAAAGCACTATTAATTAATGAATTAAACTAACTTGTAATTACTGAGGGACTAAGTTTACATCAAACAAGACGATTTATTACCGAGAACAGTAACTGGAAGCTAAGCGAGCTCGCAGCGACACCTGGATCTGCTCCGGGTGTACTATTGCACACCTGGTGAGATTCAGTTTAGCCGTGTAATTACAACTTTTCTTATTAACCCTCTGCCGTTCGTTCACACGTCACATGTTCATCGGAGCAGGTGCTTCTGGTCTGTCGGAAGAGGTCCCTCGGGCAACTTGGACTAAAACGGTTCCTGTCGAACGCTAATCGACGTCACTGCGACGCATGTTACGCTAAATTACAAACGATTTCACGTGGCCTCTATATTTTCTGGGATAAAAGAGAATATTTTTGCTGAGAGACTTATTAGAGATGTTAATTGTTCGTTAGAAAAATGTAAACGTAGAAACAAGTGGGTGGATTTGGCATGGTCTAGTGACTTTTCTTCTTCTGGTGGTATTTCTTCGACTAGGAATATTTCTCGGCCGAGGAAATTTAATGCAATTGATCGCATATTGCCGAAAAATTGCGATACTTATTAGCATAATGTAAACAAAGCAGATGAGATGAATAGAATAGCAAGTGAGTGGATTTAGTGAATCCTAGTGACTTTTTCTTGTGGTAGTAACGTGGTATTTCACGTGGCCTTCATATTTTCTGGGATAAGAGAGAATGTTCTTGCTGATAGACGTATTAGAGATGTTAATTGTTCGTTAGAAATATGTAAGAATAGAAACAAATGAGTGGATTTAGCATGGTCTAGTGACTTTCCTTCTTCTTGTGGTATTTCTTCGACTAGGGATATTTCTTGACTGAGGAAATTCAATGCAACAGATCGCATATTGTACAAAAATTGCAATACTTTTTAACATAATGTAAATAAACCAGATGGGATTATAAATGGAATAGCAAGTGAGCGGATTTAGTGAATTCTAGTGGCTTAATTAACATAATATAATAAACCAGATGGGATTATAAATGGAATAGCAAGTGAGCGGATTTAGTGAATTCTAGTGGCTTTTTCTTGCGGTAGTAACTTTGCGACTAGTAACATTTTTCGATTTTGTTTCGTGCTTGAGAAAATTACATCGATGTAGTAATACAGCTGTCCGTAATAGTGAATATGCGTTATAGTTATTGAATATTTTTATAAAATTGTTTATTTATAATTTCCGATTATGTGATATTTTTGATACTGTTCTTGTTATACGCGAATAGTGGATTCGTCGCATGCACGCCATCTAGAAGACGTCTGTGACGTACAATTGATCAGTTATCGACCGGACAATACTAATTAGGATAATACCATAAAGCATAAGTGATTCACTACATTCGTGACGCATTCGTGTCTCATTCGCCATTAGTTACGTATCCTTGCATCAATTTTGAACAGATAGGAGACTGTGAAATCGGTTTACATGTATTATATTTATAAAATATTGCAAGTGATCTGTTTCATCGAGCAATTAATCATTGTTCATTCGCATAGTCACATATTCTCTAAAATTAGGAAGCAATGTGTGTATGTTTTTGTTATGTGAAGAATCATGCGTGTTGAGAGCTTTACCTCACTCTGTGTCAAGTATTGTAAAGAGCAACACGTGCATAAATTAAAAATTAAGCTCCATTCGTGGTATTGGAAATTTATCGACAGTTACTATACTTCTGCGTTACTTCTGACCCTATATTATTATATTCTCGTACAAGAATTCAAAGAGTTCCATCCATTGGCAGCCAAAAATCTTAACACCTCTGGACGAAAATAGTAATCAAATGTCCAAAAATTGTGGTAACTTTTGTCACACAGATTTTGAGAAATAGGGAAATTAAAAATTACTAAATAACACCGTAAATTAAAGTAATACTTCTGGAAAAAGTGAAAGAAGGGAAGAAAATTTGAAGTAGTTGAACGAATTCGAATGCAGAATCCACTGTCGCGCAGCCAAGTAATCCACTAATGTACCCATAATTCTTTCTCTTTGACATATTTTATTAAACTGAATTATTACTCACTTCCTACAAAACTTTTAATTCGAGTACTTCAAATGGACAGATCGTTCCAATAAAATCCATTAAAATTCCACGACACCGAGCATACGTTACAATTATCCCCTAGTCAAAGTCTTCGATTAGTCATAAAGTCGATCCTCCATCTTGCTGCTTCCTTAGAAGAACATAAAGTATCATTTAAAACGCGTGCTAGACAGGCGAGCATTGAGTTTAACTCGATATCGAGGAAGATTAATTGCGTGAGACCAACAAAACTGCGCGGAGCACAAAGAAGTCGCGATCTCTCGTCCGTCACGCCATTTTAGTGACTCTCGCGCGACGGTGGCGCCGCCCATTAATCAACCGAGCTAAACGTCCATGGTTTCGGGGCGAGAAAGAGTCGAATTACAATTAAATTGCACGAACGAAGGGCCTGGTCCAGTCTACGGACGGAATCCAGTCTCCAGAGAGGGTTGGGCTTAATTAACGACCCAGTTGCCGCAGGATTCTTCAATCGGACCGACTCTTTGTCATCGATTCCACAGCCTGTCGAAGGGGACGCGTGGAAACGTGGACAAAAGACCGCGCGAAGTTGGAACGCCGACAGTGTGTGCAGCCATGGACAATATATTTCACGTGCAAAAAGCCGTCTACGTTGCGAGTCTGTTCAAGGACAGATATTAGTTTCCACGTTCAAAGGCTTCCACAATGCTATCCCCGATAAGGAATGTTGGTCTACTTCTACCAGGTACTACGATTTCAATTTGAATTTTAGAAAATTTCCAAAATTTTTTTGTATTTCAATATTTTAATATTTGAGTACTCAGGTACTTGGATATTTAGGAATTTATCCTGATGCTTCCATTATTGGATACTTGGGTAATAGGTACTTGGTATTTGGAGCATTTGAAGGTATATTTATTTAGGTACTCGGGTACCTCGATATTTGTGTGCTTCAATATTTGTGTATTTCAATATTTTAATATTTAAGTACTCAGGTATTTAGATAATTATTAATTAATCCTGATACTTCCATTTTTGGATACTTGGGTATTAGGTACTTGGTATTTGTGGTATTTGAGAGTATATTTATTTAGGTATTAGGGTTCTTGGATATTTGTATATTTCAATATTTCAATACTTAGGTACTCGGGTACTTAGATATTTAGTAATTTATCCCAATACTTAAATTTTTGGATACTTAGGTATTAGGTACTTGGTATTTGTGGTATTTGAGAGTATATTTATTTAGGTACTCGGGTACTTCGATATTTGTGTGCTCACGTGTTTAAGTATTCACTTATCGAGGTACCTGCGTATCTTCAGGTGCTCAGGTACGTGATTACTCGTATGATTAGGTGCTTAGATACTTCAATGTAATGGTATTTATAACTCTCGTGTAGTTATACGTTTTCAAATTTGAGGAAACCATAGTTAGACCAGCATTATCGATTAAATAGAAAGTACATGTTTTAGATTATTGCGAGTTGTTTCGTTTAGTATTGATATTTATTAGTTGTTTCAATGGAAATCCGTTTATGTGCATTTACAGAGTGAGTCTGGATAAGTACGTATAGTTGCATAATTGACAACTATAGTTGTAGAGCAATTGACATTTTGGTACAGAAAGGAGATGTGCATCTAATTCCAATTAATATTGATGTCTAATTCTAATAAATCTTGCTTCCAAATAATAATTCATCTCCTAAATTAAGTACTTGCACATGCATTATATTTATCTACTTAATTATTTTCAAGTAAATTTTGCTTCCAGAAATTTTTATTAATCCTCAGACAACGATTCCTTTATTATAGACCCTAAAGACTATATTTCGAATTATTATATCTGTTATTAGTATATCCCTATTAGAGAGTCCATGATCAATCTTAAAGTCTCCAAAAATGAATGACTATCCAATATTTGTAAAAATTTGATTCCTCCATCAGTGTCAAAAATTTTTATTTAAGTTAATCTAATATTTAATTAATAACAACAGAAACCCAAATCGTGGGAACTTGTAAATGATCATGACGATGAATTATTATCAATTATTATCAATTATTATCAAACGCAGAAAAATGAGGTAAGGTAATCATTCAGGGAGGAAATAGAAAAGGCGAATAAAAAATTTAACGATGATTCGCGACGACAATTGATAAAGGAGGAAACGTAATAACACGAGGTAACGATGACCAACGCAACGCAGCACAAAAGCGAAAAAGTATCGGCTGCAGCTGATATCAATTTATCGCATGACGTATCACAGAGCAACATCATACTGTGTGCACATGTTAAGCAAGACGAGGGGGTGGTTTACTTCGAGTACCTTCCATCCCGTCCCCGTCTTTCTTGTTGCTGATGTGACAGCAGATTCATGCGATGTTGAACATCGTGTATACCCGGTGTGCTCCTAACAACGTTTCTCCACGTGTTCAAACCTTCAATCATCCCCTTGTTTGAAGAAGTTGCACAGCGAAGTTTCTGAGAATATTCAAAGAACTTTCTCCACCATGATAGAACGCATCAATTATAGAGATTTTTAAAATTGAATGAAATAAATATTAAAGATGCATTTATTAGAAATAATATAAAATGCTGTGTTATGCGAAAATGTAAAAATGAAGAAATAAATAAATGAAGTAAATTCAAGATTAAATTGGAGTAAGTTGAAATGACACAGAATTTAATTAAATAGGGAGATATTTGAGATTTATTACGATGTTAATAAGAAGTCAGTATTAAATTCCAGTTTGTTTGGTGGAGCTAAAGAGGATTATGCATAATGAATTCCAAACTAAACAATGTAATTCTGAGTTCAAATAAATGCTGTTCTCAGTTGAATTAAAGAGGAATACTCATAATTAAGTAATGAAATAATCGTTGCTCCTCGGTTATACAATTTTAATCTCGTTATGTTGATGTAGCATAAATAAGAATGTTAAATCTTTAAAATCATAGCAAATTAAAATTTGAATCCCCCCAAATGTTCAAGCTAATTTAATACATTTTCTAAGATTCTTTAACTATTACCAATTTTGTATTTAAAATATTTTACAGTGAGAAAGGAATATTACGACAGGAGGTACTAAAATAATTCTTCCGAGTGAGAATCATATTTATTTCGCATAAATAGATTTAAAATTTGTATTAAATAAAAAGTAGCCAAATTTTTACTTACTTTTTAAATAATTTAATTTATAAATGCAAAATTATAAATAAATGGACATGAAGTAATTTTATTTTCTTTGATCTTTTTAATCTTATGCAATCTACCAAAATTGATACTCGACATTGTTCAATTTATGACATGATTATATTGTATTGTTGTCGAAAAAATCCTTACCTTTAAGTTATTTAATTCCTGAACTATAAACTGGGTTTTGAAGTTATATGGAAACACAGGAATTGCCTAGTCTCTACGAGTAACGAGACAAATTGCATGCCTCATTATGCTACTTTGTATGTTCCATATACATACACTGATACATAGATAAATTTAATAGATATTGCATAAATTTCAATAGATAATTAATGAATATACGCATAAACATATATAACTGGATAAAGCTTAATACATAATTAATAGTGACATAATTATGTCCATAATTTGACACAATACAATTTATAATTTATAATTAATAGAAATGTAAATAGGTCAATAATTTAACTGAATTCACTAGATATTTTAGAAACGTACAAATATTAATAAATTTATAACGAACTTTATTAAACAATTAATTAATAGATAAATATATATTAGCTTTAGAACCCAAACAGAGATTCATTATTGCACACGTTTTATTAAACAATTAATTCACAAACAAATGGAAGTACAATTTAACAAATTCCAAAATATTGTACTCACAACTATATCAAATTTATTATTCATCACTTTCATGAAAACCTATATCCACTTTTCACAGACTTTAGTTGATGATAGGCAATTAATAAACGAATAATAATAAATTCGTAATAAAATAAGCTTCAATAGGCAATTAACAACCGTTTCAATCTTATCGTATACCAATTCTAAAAGCAAAAAGACACTACACCTCCTGATTAATTTACTATCAATTTCTCATGCCGATAACAAAAGAGGTAAAAGCTGAAATATTAAAACCTCTACATTCTACATTCCATCTACATTCCATTAGGCCACCCAGACCTTCACAATCCTCGCAGTACAAAACCAACGAATTGCAGCGCTGAACTCAGCAGCACCACCTAGCGGCCATTCCCTCGCAACTAAAGACACTTCTGTAAGTATCACGGCACCCAGTGCATAAGACCCAACATTCTCACACGTCCACACCTCCGTTCGAATGCACGTGTGTGACCGTCGCCTATGGATTCAAAAGAACGTCCAACAAGCAAGCTCAATCAGCCACGGCTGATGAACCCTGGAACAGGGTATCCCTGTGTACCATGGTCATGGGGCGTTTCACAGCGGCCTGTGACTCCGTGCACCATGGACACATCGATGCACACACGCGGGGGTGTCCGGGTGATAGTGATCAAAGACGGCTGACAGAGAACGGGGGAGCAGAGTGAATGAAGATGGGGGGAAAAATGGCTAGAGGAAAGGGTTGAAGCAGGAGGACAGAGCAAAGGCAAGGGCAGAGGCAACGAGAGAGACAGAGTACATACAATGAGTAAAAAAAGTATTGCCACACTATATTACAAGGAGATTCGTCTAATTAGGAAACTCTGATTTTAACGAAAGTTTATGCGAATATCAAATAAATTTCACGTGGAATAACTTTGTAAGGACGAAAAATGTTCTTGGGTGGAACAAATGGGTCCCTAGAGTTTCAGCAGCTTTCTACGCTGAAAATGAATATAATTTTGTCGAATTTTTTAAAATAACTAGGTAACAAGATGCTAAAAATTAAATGTTTCTTCTGTGAAGAGTATAGTTGTCAGTGTGGTACTGTAGAGTTATATTAATGGAGGTAAAGATAGATTTCACCTGCGTAATGTGATCTACAGTAAGGAAAAATGGTTGCATGTACAGTTTATTTTCACTAAACTATTATTCTATTGTAAAAACAATTTTGAAGAATATTATATGCAGAGCATGAGAAATTCTTGTACCTAGAGGCTCAACTATACAAAAATTGCTGCACTTGGAATTCATTTTGATCCATACGCACGTAAATATTTTTCGAAATTAAAATTTTCTGATTAGGTGAATTTCTTTGACACATAGCGTGTCGATTTTCTTTACCCACGGTATATATACACAGCAATGGAGGATGGTTGTGGAAACAAGATGTGTATGAGGATAGAGCAAGGGTAGAATGATTGATGGATACGGGGAAAAGGGAGTACAAAAGGGCAAAGGGAAAGGGCTATGCGAAGGGTTTGGATGAGGAAAAGTAGAGAACGAAGAGAAGAGAGAGAAATAGAGATAGAGAGGGAGAGAGAGAGAGAGAGAGAAAGAGAGAGAGGGAGAGGGATAAAAGAAGGATGAAGAGACTATGGAGGATTTAAAGAAAGGGCAGAGAAGTAAAAAAAAGAGAGAGAAAGAGAGAGAGAGAGAGGGATAAAAGAAGGATGAAGAGACTATGGAGGATTTAAAGAAAGGGCAGAGAAGTAAAAATATTGAAAGAAGGTACAAAACTTGGAATAAAATGTTCAGAAGTGGTAATAAGATTGGGTGGATGAGAATACAACAGTGGAAATACGAAAGAAAGCAGTGAGCAAAGTATTGGGTTGGAGGTGTAGTATTACAATGGTGTCGGGGACAAAAGCAAGATCAAGCAGGAGCAAGGAGAACATGGGGGATAAATAGAGAAAATAAAATAATAGAAAGGCGATGAAATGTTAATGCTTAAAGAACTGGTAAAGAGAGTGTTGGTGAAGGAAAATATTAAAAGGCAAGTGTAAAGGGAATAAATGAAGCATGGAGACAAAGACAGGGAAGGATGTGTTGCTGCGATGTTGCAAAAACGATAATAAATGTATAAATAAATTATTTAAAATTCGAATAAGCGTATATATTGCATAAATTCTATATCTCACGGAAAATATGTAAAATAAAAGGTATTTAACATTTACTAAATGCATATATAAGATTATTATAGAATTTCTGGGTATTTGCATTTATAATTTATTCTTTTGGGAAAAAAGTTTTGGATTCAAATGAAAAGCCTGAGGTTAGTAAATTAATATTAATTCGAAATTTATATTTAATGATATTAAATATTCTATTATTACCATTTTGTATTATTATTTATTCCCCTTTTACTTTTTTCTTTTTTTTTTTAATGTATTAGAGAATGTTTTCATTTATATATTTACAACAATTTATATTGTATGGATATCTTCTTAATAATAAAGAAATGGAGAAAATCATTTTCAAGATTTTAAAAATTATTTTAATTAATAACAAATAAAAATACGACAATTTCTGTTTTCAAATATACATACGTATATATATTTAACCCCTATGGGTATTACAATTGGATATATATTATATATTCTGTACAAATATAGTTTACAGTAATACTACAATGTAATTCAAAAATTTTCCTAGCATAGGGGTCACCTTTTATATTATTTAAAATTATTATCTAAAATTTTTGAATTTCATTATAATTAAACTATATTTGTACAGAATGCACACTCTTCTTCAAACATTATTCGTACGTTATCTTTTTATAAAATGCAGAAGGAAATTATAATTAGCATACTAAACTGGATTTAAAAAAAGGAAGGAGAGAAATGTGACAGAAAACGATGGAAGAAAATTTCCTGTCAAAATTAACAGAGCAGGAGATATACTACAATGTTTCAGAAACGAACTTGTGTGAACATGAACTTCAGTTATGCAAACCACGGATGTACGCGTGGGAGGAGTGATTGTTTTCTATCGGCGATCGAGTTGGAAAGTTCCAGAGCTCCCTTTGTTCATGAAACTCGGGCACGCCGCGATAATAAACTCCGTGACTGTCGTCGACTTCGAATTTCATTAAAAATTCCCTCGATTCTTTATAAAAGACGCAAACAGCTGTAGCCAGCTATATCCAAGGACGTCATTTCGGTGGTTGATCTGCTGAACATTCGATCTATCCAATTACGATATCCTTTATACGAAAGAAATATCCCTGATGCACCTAATTAATTTATTTCAATTGTCTTTGCTAATTCCCAGATAGATTAATTAAAATTAATTAACATTTCGACTGCCACGTTGGTCACGGTTTCTCCTCTGACGCCACAGTGGTCATTGGTGACCGGAGTGCTTGAACTACTTGAATTAGATTGAATGAAAATCGACAGTTAATGCATTTTGAATATAATCACTAATTTGAAAATACCTCGAGGTAAAAAGTGCTACATTGAACAATTGTAGGATGGCAAAAACTGATTTTGAGGAACCAAAAATTGACAAAACGATAAGAGCGGGATAACATAAACTCAAAGCTCATAAAACTATTTTGACTTTGGAAAAGAACACCAAGATAACGAAACGAAAACACACAAAGACGCACTCTAATTTATTTCTCTTTCCAACACCAAGAGACTCACGCTCGTGCTGGTCGCAATTGATTTCTAACGACTCTGTTTTGGTCGTCGAGGACCATGCTTTTATGCTTTTCTTAACCTACGCTTCACCTCCCCGTAGGAACTACGCAATTTAATTTTGTTACCCAAAATAACTTTTCCTTTTGCTTCTAGAAAATATAGATCGGTTTATAATTTGTTTCTGTTGGCAATGGACGATTCGCGATTTCTTTGGAAATAGTATCCTACACAATTAAAAATTTTTATTAAAATATCGAAACAAATCTTGCGTCTAACATGTTTTATGAGTAAATGCAGTTAATCTGTCGAAATAAATAAATAAATAATGATACACGATATTCTTCATTTCCCATACGAATCTAATCAATTATGTCACAAATAAAATTTCACCTAATAACGGTTTTTTGATTTAAATTTTAATCGAAATATTAGAAAATGGGGATAAGTTTATATTGAAATGTAAATAAATGCATTAAACCACGGGGTTCACGATTCTGTTTAAATTTTATTGCTTTAAAAATTTTCTTTAACTCTTATCTAATGTATGTAATATAATAATATATAATTTGGATTGCAAATATAGATATAATTATTCTCATAAAATTTATATAATTGTTCAAAACACTTTGTCTAGTAGTAAATACATTTTTCAAAATCTTATTCACTTTCACAATGGAGAAAGTCTTGAAGAAGAATGTCTTTCAGCTGTCCAGTCGTACATAACCTCCAAACGTTCGAGTCGAGCGTAACGTTAACCCACGCGACAGACTTATGGGATTAACACGTGGATTTCGAGGTTTTTATACAGTTCACAGCGTGACGAATAAAAATATCGAAGCGGAAATTGGAGCAGGCTACTTGGATTCCGAGGTGAAGGTTGATGGAAGCGGTTCGTTGGGTTCCTTGGAAATTGAGGTTAGATTTATCGAGCAGGAAAACCTGTGTTGCGATTTCCTATAGTTTCGTGTTTGTACAACTGTGTGTATTAGGTGGCTTTGAAATTTGAGTCAAGTTGGCACTATATTACAGAATATAAAATTTCTCACTTGAATATTTTTCTTCATGATTTAGTAATTATACAATACTTAATAGTAATAGTTTGTATAGGGTTCTGGTGAAAAATGATGCAAGTAAGAAGCTGTTAACCTTTTAACAACTATGACTATAGTTGAACACCAGCAGAACAATTTGCAACCTTAATAAACAATAAAAAATGCTATTATGTGTACAAAGCTATACATAAAAATTCGAAACTAAAGAAAAATAGTCTCTTTTTACACGAATCTTAATTTAAAAATTTTTGGATTAAAGTACTACTATATATACATTGAGATTTGCAATTAATATTGTTTAACAAGCACCATAATAACTTCACTAATGAAATATAACACTATAATATAGTATAATGTATATTATTATAATATGTATATAGTATAATATACTAATGATAATATAGCACGAATATAAAATTACTAATTCATTTTTGCGAAATTAATTATTCGTTAATCAATATAATAAGTAATCCTCATTTGAGGATTGTTTTTCCATTTCAATTAATAACTGGTTTTAAAATTATTTTTTAACAGTCAAAGGGTGACTTGAAATTTGCCATAATCCAGAATTTGATTATGGAAGATGTCTATAATCGAACGAATCGTGGTTCATGAAAGTTTTGAAGGATTCAGATTTCCCAGAAGAACCAAATTCCTCGACAAATTTCCAATTCTGAAGAGAGTTATAGCGTTCGGGAGAACCAGCTCCGCGGGTAGTCGAACTAGACGAAAGTCGTAAAGCGAGAAGAGGATGCGCCTCTAAGCAGTTTTTCAATGAAACGAAAATAATACGTGGATGGAGATTTCTCTAGGGAAAGGAGAACTGTAGTTTCAATATTAAAGCGGAACGTGTCGAAACTGCGAAGTAATTTGCAGAGGAAATAGCATCGAATTTCCTTCGAGTTCCTCCTTCAGGCGTTTTTCATATTCATCTCAATTTCGTCTTTCTGATAAGGATTTCCTTCTTGAAATTCTTCGTTCTGCTCATTTCTTGACTGCGAGATTGGAAACGTTTGATAGACCAAATGAATATGATTGGCAAAAGAATATTGCATCCTTAATTCTAACTTTGACTTTTGTACAGTGCTCTTAGTAACCTCACCTAACCTAAATAATACCTAGTTTTAATTCTAAGACAAGAAATTTTTTCCTAAAATTCTGGGTTTAATTTATTTTTTAACTTTGAACTTAGAAAAGTATTGCATTCTAAATATTAGCTTTAGTTTCAGAGTAGTGTTTTTGACAAAACCTAACCTAACTCTAATCCCTTGCGATTTGATGTATGAAATTAGTTTCGTTTGTATAACAAAGAGATTCCACTGAAATATTTCATTTATTTTTCATGAGTAAGTTGGAGATAAGGAATATTTTATAATTTTAATTTTAATTTATTATTTTATAAATAAATTTACAATCACATATTTAGTAGGAAAATGGAATATCAAGTAGGAAACCTAACCTCTAAATCAACCATTAGCTTCTCAGATAACCATACCTAGCTTATATAATACCTAGTTTTAATTCTAAGACAAGATGTTTTCTCCTAAAATTCTGGGTTTAATTTATTTTTTAACTTTGAAATTAGAAATAATGAATAAAAGAAGTCCGTATGAGTGTTAGAAAAGTATTGTGTTCTAAATATTAACTTTAGTTTCAGAGTAGTGTTTTTGACGAAACCTAACCTAATTCCAATCCATTGCGATTTAACATATAAAATTAGTTTCGTTTGTATAATAAAGAGATTCCACTGAAATATTTCATTTATTTTTCACAAGTAAGTTGTAGATAAGGAATATTCAGTGAAATAAATTTATAATCACATGTTTAGTAGGAAAATGGAATATTAAGTAGGAAACCTAACCTCTAAATCAACCATTCGCTTCTGAGATAAGAAATTTTCTCTTGATACTCTGCATTTAGCTCATTTATTTGACTTCATTATCAGATATGATTTGATTAATGGGCCAGCATGGTTTATAGGAGAATAAAATCTCTAATAGTAGATTTAACCATAGCTCAACCCAGATCCAAGAATTTTTCACATCAATTACACTTCCACGATAAAATTTCTTCTTTACATTCTTCTTCAGCTGGTTCATTTAACTTGCAGATTAGAGAAAATTAAAGGAAAGAATCTGTGGTTTGTGGGAAAATAAAAATCCCTGTTAAAAGACCTATCCATATCTTCTTTCATCATTTTCATCTCATCACAAATTTTTCATAGCAATTTCACTTGACTTTTCTATGCTTTTCTTTCGGATCTTTTCTTAACTCTGATTTTAAATATGTTTAGTATAGTTTTAAATATGTGTAGTATATATCTTGACGTTGATTTTAAATAACTAGATAGGACTAATGAAAACATGAAATCTTTAATATTAATGACCTGACCTACGTAAAAGCCTTATTTTTTTATGTCGACCCCATTTTCATAGTAAACACGTCCCCCTCTCAGTTTGTCTTTAATTTAATTTTTCTCTAGTGTTAGAAATAATTAATTCATACTATTATTGTACTTTTGTAATTAATATTTATACTCTACATTTACTGTAATATAAATATTCATAAACCAATAACATTAAATAGAGAAATCAATTAATACATAAATTTATTTTCTATATGAGCAGACACGTATAAATATTTCTATATAAATTTTTCATTTTGTATGCGTACAAATATTCGGTACTATACAAATAAATAAATATATTTATTTAATAATGATGTTAAATTAATTATTTGATGATGCCTAATTTAGATAAATAAATCGATATAACGAATAGGCTTAACGAAGAAAAATACGTGACCCCAAATCATCTCAGACCTAACTTAAATTACGTTAATTACCGTTTAGGTGACAGAAAAAAATCTCGTTTTTGGACGAAGATTAATTTCTGACCAATGGAAAGAACTAGGTATTTCTTTCATTTTCCCAGATGGATTTACCTCACGTCGCGATGTATAATCTCTTACACAAAACTGATAGCGTATACTATCCTCGCGGAAACTTCAACGAGGTGCATGGAGTTCGATCTAAATATATCTAGTGATCCTCGTGTTGGACCAAGGATTCCACTTCGACTCGAGAGAACTTCCGCGTTCGAGAAGATAATCGATCAAGATTATAATAGTTTCCAGAGAACGTGCGCGGATTTACGGTAACGAACCACTGATAAGAAACTCGTGACGCAAGCGAAAAGGTGAACTTCTGATAAGCTCGCCGCAATAAAATCTCGAATATGTTCATGAATAGTCCAAGTTACGACTTTTAACTGCTGCAAATTGAATAAGGAAACAATTTCGCATTTGCTGAAGACTTTAAAGGATAATATACAGTAGAGTTTAAAAAAGTTTATAGTAAAGTTTGTAGACTTCTTTCTCAAGAATTTTATGCGAATATTTATTGCAAGGTAAATAAATAAATATTCACAGATAGATTTATATAAGAATTTACAGTGAAATTTGAAAAATATTAGATATTAGAAATTGATAACATTAAAAAGACAAATTTGTGGTAGACAGTACTGAAATATTTATTGTAGGTGGCACAGAAAAATTTATAGCAGAATTTTCAAAAATATTTGAAGAGAAATTTACAGATAGGGTTGTAGATAATCTTGTACTACGAGTTTTAGAAATACAGGGTGTCCCATGAAAACGTATACACATTTAAATACCTTATTCTTTCTAATTTATTTGTACACTTAATCTGTAATCCATCTAACTATATACTGTTTTAATAATCACGCAAAGTGTGTATACATTTGTGCATGACAAAGATTGCAGAAATTTTATAGTCAAATTTTCAGAAATATGTATGAAACGATGAGCATAAATGAACATAAATTTATTAAAACTCACAATAGAATTTTTAGATTCATTTATGGCAAGATTTACATAGAAATTTGCATACGAATATCTAGCATAATTTTTACAATTACTACCTTGTCGATCAGAAAAAATGTATATTAAAAGAAATAGAAAAGGGAAAAATGAAGAAGCAAGAAGAAAAACTGTAGAATTTGTTTGAAAACGTGCAAGATATACTGAAAAATCGACAGGTCGCAAGAATGGAAAGTCGGAAATTTGAATAATTGAATTCCCCTCGACCTTTACTATTTTACACCCATTCTCCCCATTCTCCGTTGCAGGAAGAATTTTGCACAACTTCTGTACATCGTGTTGCACGATGTTGCGTGTCAAGTATTTACAGAGCAACTTACCAGAAGAATTTACTGAAATCCAAAAAGTTGACGAAAAGTTCCATAAGGAATTCGGGAAATGTTCGGAAAACGAGCTTCGGATGGTACCGAAGGAACCTAACTCTGCTTCGACTGAAAGTGGAACAGAAGCAAAATATTCCTTCTTATTCCGGATGCATTAATGCAGAACACGTGCAGCTCCATCGTGTGTGGGCTCTAAAAGAATTTTCGTGTGTACATCGCGCGGAAGTCAGAGGGAAACTGAAAGCGGAGGACACAAGGGAACGTTTTCAGAGCCATTTGCCCTTTCGAATGGTCGATAAAAAGTGAATGTTCAAAGTGGAATGAGAGGGGCAGAAATGTTACCGAGTGGTTTAATTTCAGGATACATGTTATTTCGCGAAATGGGATTCTGTTGGGCAAGAGGTTCGAAAAGAATCGAGACAATAGAGATGGAATGAAGGTAAATAAGAAGAGACACGTGTTTCCGGCAGAAATTCAGGCGAAAATAGAAGTGCAGCCGAGTGGCAAACACTTTATGATGATTGAAAATACCTTTTCGAAGAAGGAAGGCAAAAATTTCGCTTTTTCTTCGATTAGTGGAATTATGAGACAAAGGCAAAATCGTGTGGTAATGGTTAACATAGATTTTGAATATATGTGCCTGTGATTATGAAAGTAGTCTAAGTCACTTATATATGCTTCTGAAATATTAAAAGCTTCGGCCTTCAAATATGTCATAAATTATTAAATTAATTGCGATAAAGCTATAAACTCAATCTAACGATTCAATTCTTCACTGTTTTGTAGAAAATAAATATATTTTATCGAAATATAAATGAATGGAACAAGAAATAAATAATAAAATCGTTCCTCTCCTTTTTTTCTTATAGAACAATTTTTTAATGATATATATAAAATAATAAATTAAAATATAAGCATGATAATAATAACTTCATAATAATTTTTATAAATATTTTTTAATTCAAGGTTGATGACTTAGACCACTTTCATAATTATAGGTACATATATGCGTTGATATAATAAAAGAGCAATATCTGTAAGAAAGGGGTGAGTGGGACAAGTATGCATGTGATGCCAATATCTAATGGATACAGGTTATCGTGATAAATGAGTATGCATGTAATGATTGAGGTGTTGTGTGAATTGTGTATGTGATGCAATGTATGAAAGTAGAAAGAACAAACCAGAGAGATTGGGCATAGGTCAGTTGTAACTGAGTTGTAATAGTGAAAATAGGTGTGAGAATGTGATTGCGAGAAATTAATTAGATTTATAGTTAATATTTGTGTTTGTTCATTTTTTGTAATTAAGTAAAGAATTGTTCTTATTGTTATTGATATTTCATCAATAACTAACAAATTGAAGCTTCGAAATTTGAATGGAAAGAATAAAAACAGGGCTTAATTAATCATTTTCAAAATTATTTATAGAGGAAGACATCCTCATTCCAATCAGTTTCTATATTCCTTTTTATTTAGCTTTTCAGATAAGTATATTTTGCATACACGAGTATAAATTTATTCTAAAGATTCCAAAATGTAATTTCATCCAAAAATTATAGATAAAAAGAATAAATAAAATCCTTATTCACTGATTTCTGACAAAAAGATATAGGTTTCTAAACTTTTGACAATTTTTCGAAATTTCTGAACCATTATGAGATGTTTTCTTTTCTCAAATTGATACCACTACCCTTTCCTCTAATTTTTGACAGGTGTAATTTGATATCTGTCGACTGAACCTGAGATAAATATATATTCTTTCTCTCTGTATACGTAAATCTATTCAATGTCAATAACGTCCAATATATAGTGAAAAAGGAAATTCCAAAATAAAATTTTCTCCAAAAATTATATATAAAAATGAATAATTTTCCATTTGATTTTTGACGAAAAAATAGAAGTTTCCAAAATTTCTGTCAATTTTTCGAAATTTCTAGACTACTATGAGATATTTTATTTTCTCAAACTGAAATCATTTCCCTGTTCTCAAATTTCTGACAGATATAATTTATTTTCTGCACCTGAACGACAATGCCAGACACGAAAACAATTGTTCCATGCACAAGGGTGAGGAGGCTGTTTCTACAGCATATGAACCATAGGTAGAACGTGGTGAGAATAGTTCAATTCACAGAAATTGTGGATTTGATAATGCAGGACGACACAGAGACCATAGGATTTAACCTAAGAAGCGAAACGTGAGAACTCACTGGCCAACCTACTATAATATAAGGAGCAAGGTTAGAATCAAAGCTTCTTTTATCCTCCTACAAATGGAATAAATTTATAAACCTATTAGAGAAATGGAGACTTCGATAAAAGAAGGAACCTTAGCCCAACCAATCTGAAGGAATCCTCCATATCGATTTCATCCAACCAATAGAAGATTCCCCCTCTGTATTCACCAATTAGACACAAACTGGAAGAAAAATAATACCTTGCATAAAAGACCATGACCCTATACTCCAGCAATTCCACGCATTAAACCTTCCACGTTCTCTCCACAAACGATTTAGTTTTTTGAAGAATAGAAACAATTAGTGTCAAGAGAATCTATAATTGACAAAAGAAAGAAAAAGGACAGATTCCAATCCAAGTTCAACTCACAGGAGACCACATTCAACCCGTACTCGCCGATTTTAATTAAATTTACAGGAAAGATAGTTCTCAAAAAAATACTTCACAC
This sequence comes from Eufriesea mexicana, assembly GCF_001483705.2. NCBI lineage: Eukaryota > Metazoa > Arthropoda > Insecta > Hymenoptera > Apidae > Eufriesea > Eufriesea mexicana. The sequence goes on from NW_016909634.1 coordinate 1,989,860, forward strand.
GAATTATTTTTCATTGGCCACCGTTCATATTGAAGGGGTGAAATCAGCCCACAAAAGTAGGCGCTGAGTTTTTGAAATATTTCAAAAACCAAAAGTGTTAGATTCAAATTCTTCTTGAAAAATATAGCTTATTATTCGAGGAAAGTAACCATGTAAAATGTAACTATGATGAAAAATTAATTTGTTTAAATAATATATTAAAATATCCATGTCTGTTAATATAATATTAGGAGGTGGATATATTTATAATACTTCGAAATTTAAAAATATTAGAGTCAAGTTTTGTTTACAAAATATAGCTTATAATACGAGGAATGTAACCATGTAGAAGCAATCATGATAAATTAATTTGTTTAAATAATATATTAAAACATCCATGTTTGTTAATGTAATATTAGGAGATAGATATACTTATAATATTTCGAATAGCAAAATTGTTAGAATCAAACTTTATATGCAAAATATAGCTTATTATAGGAGGAATGTAACCATGTAGAAATAATCATGAAAAATTAATTTGTTAAAATAATATATTAAAACATCCATGTTCGTTAATATAATATTAGAAGGTGGATATACTTATAATATTTCAAAAAGCAAAATTGTTAGAGTGAAATTTTGTTTGCAAAATATAGCTTATTATAAGAGGAATGTAACCATGTAGAAATAATCATGAAAAATTAATTTGTTAAAATAATATATTAAAACATCCATGTTCGTTAATATAATATTAGAAGGTGGATATACTTATAATATTTCAAAAAACAAAATTGTTAGAGTGAAATTTTGTTTGCAAAATATAGCTTATTATAGGAGGAATGTAACCATGTAGAAATAATCATGAAAAATTAATTTGTTGAAATAATATATTAAAACATCCATGTTTGTTAATACACAACAACATTAGAAAGTGGAAGTTGAAACAGACTCTTAATAATACAATCGTATATTCGTAACGATTGATATCGATTTTATTTGAGTCCTATTGCACGTAGGTACTGAACACCGAATACTGAACACCATGTACTAAACGTTCACCAACATTCACAATATATAACATATAGTATATAGTCGACAGTTTATATTATATTATAGTATTATGGTATACAGTATTATAGTATATTATACTACATACTATAATACTATATACTGTCGACTATATAGTATATATTATAGTTGATAGTTTATAGTGTATTATAGTATATTACAGTATATAGTATATAGTATATAGTATATAGTACAATATGAGTTGCCAACTCGTTGTGACAACTCTCCAAGGCGCAAAGTATGAAATGAATACATTTCATCAATATTTTAAATCGTATATCGTCCTAAATGTCAATTCATATTCATTTAAACGAATAAACGTGATCTATAGATCGAAATAAGGGATACGTGTTTTTGAATACGTGTTAGTAAGAAATAAATTTCATTATCTACAGCGAAGCACGTGTTATACTATACAAATATCAATACCGCCAAAATCGCGAGAAAGTAAGTGCATCTACGTAACCCCCACTTCGATTCCGCTCCATTACCAAAAGCCCTCCCAGAGACTTTCCCGAGCCTATCGCTACCCCCGGCTCGGTCAGCGCGCGCCCCCATCCACCGCAAAGCGTGACTGCCAAAACCGCGCCGCCGAAGTAACTTACAAATCCTCGAATCGAAAGCGGTCTCTATCAAGATCTCCACGCCGCAGAGGTACTCCATTTTTCCCGCAATCGGTCGTGGAAACCGGCCCGTAAACTCTCTTGAATCATCCCCCTCGGCGCTTCGATATGCGAAGGGTGCGATATCGTTTGAGGCGCCCCACTTGTTGGACATTAACAGGGGATGAAGGAGAGGGCACCGGCCACCTGATGCCACGCCACTGCGGCATCGATCCCCCAAACTACCCCACCACCGGTCGCCATGGCGACCAGCCACCCCCTACGACTGTGCAAGGAACCACGGAGCCCCGTTCCAGCCTCCTTCTCCGACCCTGACGTATGTGAGTGACGTCAGGTGATAAACATTAACCGTGGCGTGAACGTACCCCCTCATGACCGCACTATGACCCCCTGCAGGGGGTGCAACGACGATTTATTTTTTCCCACCATGAGAAATTTTTCCAGATTGTCATGGATACTTGGGGATGGTGTGGAATGGTTCTTTGATGGGTTGATACTCAAATTAATGGTCGATAATTTAGGTTATTTATAAAAGATTACTCAGTAATTGGTTAAAATGTAAATGGTTTATGGGATTCGAAAAATTATAACATATGGGGGGTAGTTTTTCTTCAGATTTTCACCTAATTGCAATTTTTTGTATGCAATATGTAGACTAGAAGCCACTGCAAGCCTGAATGCACTAATGAAGAGAGAATTAGTATTAATGATACATTGAATTGATAAGAGGGTTGATTTTGTCTGATAGGTTGGGGGTGTGTTTTTGATGTTTTATCAAATGGAATGACGCGGATTTGTGATCTTTGATCGTAGATTGAAGGCCTCTACTGATTAGATAGAGTGCTCTTCTGGAGTAGCGTGGAATGGTTGTTTGGTACGGTGGGTTGATATGAGGGTTAATTAAATCCTATGGTCTGTGTCGGGTGGGGATGAGTTCTGATGTTTTGACCTGGAACGATGAGGTGTTCGCTAATGTTTCCTTGCGGTTGGTTTCAAGGGTGTTCTCACTGGATTATGAGTTTCCTATAGTGAAATTAGGCTAGATTTGTGGTAAATGGTTTCTGGATTTACTTTATGTCCATTTCAACCAATTTTGATATACTGATCTCACTCTGTGTTTCAATGTTTGAGTCTGTGTGTGTGTGTGTGTATGATTTAAATTTTGCGTTGGATGAAATTTATTTCTGTGAAGTAGTTGCTAAATAATATTCATCAATTCTATTCATTGCATATTATTTCGTGTTTTATATTCCATTATTCCCTTCCATATTTTATTGTGTTTATATTCATTGATTATATTGCTGGTAATTGGTTTGATATATTGTGCATTCTGTATTTTATATTCTACTACTTTATTTCATGACATTTGTTATACTTTCGCTTCAACGGGTAATAAATGCAGCTGTATAACAGTTTCATTCTTGTTTACACGTCGTTAGATACATACATTCGAGTATTATTTATATTCATAAATTTTATTCACACAAAAACGGGGATAATGTAGTTATTATCTTGGAGAATTTTGCGTTCACAACTTAATTTAATTGTTTCCTCTGACAAACGTAAAGAAAGTTTATTGCGAATATGTCTGACTGTATCAAACATTTCACTACTCATCTCTCTATTATTCTTATATTTATTTCCATATTTATATAATATTTTTATATTATTTTTATTTGGCAATGATTTTTATTACTACTTTTATTGAAATTTGTGTTATTACTCATTTCTCTACTATTTACATTCATAAAGTTTGCTTGTACAAAGACGCGTGAAATTATAGTTATAATTATACCGAGGAATCTTGTGGCAATAATTTCGTTTGTCCATTTAATTTCAGTGAGATGGAAAGATATTTCTCATAATTATGTCTGGTTTTATAACCCCTTCAGCACTATTTCCTCTTCTAATTTTGTTTCAAAGAATTGTCAGAAAAAAATGATCATTGGTATATTTTTATAATTAACTATTCGTGAATCACTTATTTATTATATTAATTTCAAAACGCGTTAGTAGTTATTATTAGATTGAGGTATCCTGTGTTCATAATTTCCTTTGATAATTTGATTTTCTGAACACGAAAAAATATTCTTCGCAATTATGTCTGACTATATAAACCCCTTGACTACTAACCTCTATTTCCGTACTTTATCCTCCCGAATATATCTCACTTTTCCATTAATCATACTTTCGTCTGCTTCACACCTTACTGTACCAATTACCTTTGATATCTCTCGCCAGACACCCCCTCCCTAATTAATTAAGCTAATTTCTATCAAATTTCTCACTTCCCATAAATCTGAAGCAGTTAGAGTCTCGAAGAACGTTATTATCTTCTCCAAATCATATTTACACTTTCCTTCGATACGAAACAATTCTTGTGGCAAAAATAAAGGGAGAAAAGATAAAATAAAAGAGAAAAAGTATCAAAGGTGAGAAGCAACTGCTTCATCGAGGATAGAAGGAAACTTCGTTATCCGAACAAGCGTTTCTACTTTGAGAAAGCTTCATTTTCGACGAGCAACGAATACGTGCCTCGCGTACTCCGCTTCATGAATCCAAAAGGCTTTATTTAACTTGATAAAATACACTTGAAAAGATTTGGTTTATACGCTGAACGGCGACATTTACATCACAGAAGATCCTGATGACGAGGGTGTTCCTGAAGCAAGGCGCTGGACTTTCTTCGTATTTAAAAGTATAATCTTCAGAAGGATATTGTGATACACCGAAACTTCTCAGCCTGCTTTAACATTTCGTCAAGCAATATTTACATCGCCATAAAGGAGGTTTGCTAAATATTAAGTCGCAAGGAATCTCATTTTTCTGAATTTCCGATGAATTTATCTCTTTCAAAAATTTAGTAAATCTTATTCTAAGCCTCTCTTTGTCTCCTTTTACATTTGATGCATCTTGAAACATTATTCGATGAATGAAAAATTAATTTCAAATTTTAATATTTCATAATAATTTAAATACTAAATAAACAAATTACGAAATGAGAAAGAAGTATTTTTATAAATATTAAATAAATTTTAATGTTAAAGCATACTAATGCTATTCGACGATTCGGTATAGGGGCTCAAAAAGCAAAGAGAATTTTAAATTTTAGAATGAAAAAGTGTTTCTGAAAATTTTTCTTCAACGGAATATTAAATACAGTGTTCCAATGATGGACATAAATAATACGTTTACTACTTTTACGTTACTTTTGAATCAGATTCCCTTGTGCAGGATGGTATACGCGGATACTTTGATTACCTCTGATGTTGCCATAAAGGAAAATCGCCTGGATGTTGCTGTTCACAATATGGTTGAAGTCGGCGATTTGCGTGGAATATTTTGTATTTGTTGGGTGGGTTCTAGGTTTCACAGCTTCGAACGATTCGACATCGATTTTTACAGCAGCCGAGCTGCATTTCTAGACAATGGGACGCGTTCGATGTTGCATTATTGAAACCCTCCTTTGGAATTGAACGAAAGGAGGAGCACAATGTCTTTAGTAGTTTTAAAGAAACGTATCTTACGAAGGAAAAAATTGTTGGAAACGTTGGAAATATTAGAAGAAAAATATATTTAAAATATTAAAAAATTTCTCATACATTTGTTCAATTTATTTTATGCAGCAGTTAGTCAAGAATAAATTATTTCAATAAAAATAGTTTAATAAATTTTAAAAATTTTCTGTATGTTTCTTAGAATTTATATTATTAACAATTTTCTAAAAGAAAATATTGTTAGAAATATAGGGAGAGGAATTGTTTAAAGTATTTAAAAAATTAGTTAATAATAAATTGTTAATAATGCTTGAATAGTAATTATTGAGTATACTCGAGTATACGAATTATCGTACAGTCGTTTAAATAAACTTTTGTAATAATTATTTTATTCGTAGGAAGTATATTTTTGATGAATTATTATCGTAAATGATGAAGGAAATATACGAAGTGGTTCGCCGATATCGTTACGAATTTATTAACCATACTAATATAATTTCACTCGTTAAACTTCGTGACAGAGGATTTCATGCTGAGTTTAGCCAAGATAATGGTAGATAGCAGGAATATGAAATCGAGTTGTCATTAAATTCGCACGCGGTTTTGAAGCCCTCGTTACTCCTAACAACTTTGGCTTAAACGACTTTTGGAAATTATGCACGCTGAAACAGTGGAATGAAATCACAACGTCTGACTCATGATGAACCACTTCTACTTATTTGGCACATTTCTGCACTTTCTTCGTGTTTCATATTCTTCAATGAATTTCTTTTACTATAATAAAATACCTTTAATAAGTTATATAAATTTTGTAACCTTTAAATTTTAATATGTGTCAAATATGAATTTTCACATGCCCAAATTTTCAATTATCGTAATCATTATTATTCGTTGTTTCTAAACCTGAAATATTTATAATTTTTGTATATACAAATATTTAATCGTATGACACATAATGTCTTATACCTTCAAAGTTTCAGATAATCGAATCAAAGAATTCCAAATTGAATTTTTCATATTGAATTTTTCATATTTCGTGATGTCTGAATATTTTAATTCTTGCCTTTAAATTTTCAAATATTTTATTTCTTGTATTTCATTAAATATTTAAATTTCTTTGAAGTACCAAAGCATTTAATACTCCAAATGTTAAAATTCCCAAGCCTTTAAATTTCCACAATTTTTAATTTACCTGATTTAAAAAGATCGCCATTCGATGCCACAAAATTCTTCAAATTTCGAGATTTTCAAGCTTCCAACTCCTTCGCATTAAACCTTTTTAATCCACTTTGCCAAGACTGAGTCCACCGGAACTGGAGTCAAATTTAAAAGAAACTGCAAAAGAACCTATCGAGTCTAAAGTGGTGCATAAAATTGTTCTACAAAGAGAAAGAACTCTCCTGCAACACCATTAACCGCCATTTTCTAGCCATTATAATATTTCACTCGCGCATTTTGCTGCTGCAAAGTGTCCAGTGGCAAACTGAGGCCATTTTCCATGCTTCTACAAATTGTTTCCCATCGAAATCGTTTCCTTCGAGAAAAAACCATGAGTTGCTATTCTAATTACAATCGTAGACCCTCGGTGAACGGTTGGAATGAAATTATACATGCAGCGAGCTGCTACTTGTTATTAATAGCGCGGTCGTGAATCCGGTTTTCACGGAATCTCGCGTAGAATTCGTAATTTCCTGGCTTGTTGCAGGCATTGATAAAATTAATAACCCACAAGGCAGCCATTCTGTGCCATTTACACGCGACCGATCATCGATTTTCGATCTTCGACTTCCCAAACGATCAACTAGACTGCACGTTTCCTTCGTTTAGCTTGCCATTTATGTTCGACTGCCATTTTGCGCAGAAACATTTTTTCACGAGTGTTGCATTCCCTTGTTTCCTCTCTAAAGGGCAATGCTTTTAAAGAAATTCGATTTTCAGAGTTCGGTGATGACTGCTTTCGTTTTTTCTCCTTTCCTTTCCTCCTCTTTCACTTTTCTCTCTCTCCTTTTTTGGAAAAGAGGTATCAGATTGTTATTAGTTTCTTTTCTAGTAAAAATATTATATTAGAATGAAGGGAAGATGTGTAGTAAATTTGTTACAGAGGGTTTGAGGTAATAGGGGTGAAGATTGGATGATACTGTGTTGCAAAGAAAATCGTGTTAGGTTTCCACGAAGACTTTCAGTTGGAAGTAGTAAAGTTCAGATCACTCGGATTTTCTTTGAAATTGAAGTTGAGAAATTTGTTTCACGAGCTAGTGTATTATGTACTATATTTATTATATTTACTTTGTATAAGTTCCAGAGGAGAAGACGTTACAAGTTTTATGGCAACTTTCAGTGGGTTGTGAAAGTTTAATTCGTTTTGCAAAATATTTTTATAGCTTGGTATTGTGCAGCTTCTTTAATGTAGAATACTATGTCAATTACATATTCTGCTATAAATTTATGGGAAAAGATATGATTCTTTTATGAGAGCTGTGGGTACATCACAGAAGTTTCAGTAGTTCTATAAAACATTTTTATTATGTAGTATTTATTCTACAGTATAATTGCACTTTATTTTACAATACGTGAATTATATAAGAAAATGTGTTACTTTGCTTCGCGTGCTTTCAGTGGTCCGTGAAAGTTTAATTTGTCATATGGTATATTTTTATTATGTAGTATTTGTTCCAAAAATTTTCTATCTTGCACAAATTTAATAAGGAGAGACATTATTCTTGTATGAAAATTTTCTATACCATGGAAGAATAATTAACTGCACATGACATTTCTATAATGAATATTTATTCCATGCTATAATTATTTGTTCACCTTGAAAGTTTAACTAATTGTTTTCTCACCCTATGAAAGTTTAATTAATTTCACATTATATTTTCATTATACAGTGCTACATTTTTCCATGTGAATGTGTCCTATATTAAACAAACTCTTTGAAATTAATTGTTTATTTGAAATAATGGTTATTTTCCTTTACACATTTTCAGTGTAACATAAGAAGCATTTTTCATTCTGTATAATTAACATCCTCTTCAAAAATAAATGTAACAAGGTTCCTTTTATACAAGCTATGCTTCGACAAATTATTACTCCCTTATGCAAATTTAAAAAGTATCGTGGAAGCCATTATTGCTTTTGTGTAAGCATTATCTCCTTCGGTGTAAATGAAGATTAAATTTTTACTGGGATTATGTATATTATGTTAATTAAACTGGTGACTAACGTAAGTTATCTCTCGCAAGGAAATTACTAGCTTTTTATGCCAATTTATGTTGCATCATAAAAGGCATTAAATATTTTACTTTCTGAGTTTTTTTAAGTTAAATGTAATTGCATCCTTTTTCGACGAAATGTAAAATGTTAATTAAATTCTCAACTAAGACAAACTTTAATTGAAGCAATTATTCCTCTGCTATACTTTTGTAAAAATTTACATTTCGTTAGAAAATGCATCGCTTGCATAAATTGATATTTTTCCCATCAGAAATGGAAGGGATTACTTTTTATTGGAAACGGAATATTCTTCTACACAGATAATACAGGATACATGATAGAATATTCTTTAATCTCTTTCAACGAAGTTTTTAAAACACAAACGAGTGGTCTGAAATAATACAAATTACCATAGAATAGCATAACAAAAGAACACATTTAATTTTCCCGAACTAAAGTTTGTATTATTATATAATTATTATCTTCTTCACAAAAAGAAGGAAACATAAAAGGAAATACGAAAGAATCCCCATTATGATAATATCTACTGTATTATTCGCTCCTCCAATTGCCATAAATTTGAATGAAATTCCGATTGCAGCAGAAGAAACCATTCTAAAAATTCTTAATCTATTAAGGACGTTAGTATAATATATCAAATTCAAAGAGGGATTTAAAAATAATATTTAATATCCTACGTTTATTAATAATATCATACTTATATTATATTTACACAGTATTACATTCCTACTATAAAAATGAAATATAAATAGCATTTAAATAAATTCTAATAAAAGGTGTTAGACTATCGATTATAAAATTTCCGAGTTAATAGAAATTTTTAAGTGACATTTAAAAAATTCCTGAAGCAAGATGAATTTTAAAATAATATTTAAAAATTTCCTAAATCGAGATGAATTTTTTAATAGTATTAATAAAATTCCCACGTATCACCAAAGGTAGACGGATTACATCGGCGGTATGAGAATATCGTAAATCAATCGTATATTCTAAGAAGAAAATTTCTTCCTCCATTCCAAACGGTGTTCCGGTTCAATTTATTACTCTGTCTCGCGTGAAACACCACTTCCGTTTAATTCGTCCGCGGGGAAAGGGAGAGGGACACCTAACTCGCGGCGTTCTTGACGAGCCTGTAATCCCAGGTGTAATTGGATACTTGAGAGCAATAAAACCACGTCATTTTCTTCCACTTCGAACAACGAAGATGAGAGAAAAAATATTTGTATATACATACATACACAGGGTGTCCGTGAAATCGTAATATAACTTCTCGAATCGTGTTTCCAATACACATTCACATCCAAAAATGAGTCGAAAATGAAGGAATAACATAGTTCTCATTTAAGGTACCATTACATTACAGCGTTTAAAATATTCCCACTTTTTAATTCCTTCCAATTTATTTTCTATTTTATTTAAAAAATCGGAGGCTTTCATTGTTCCAAATTGTCTAATTATTACTGTCTAATTCTAATAATTAAAACACGAGTAAAATAGAATGATCGACAAGTCAACAATTATAGCTTTTATATGAGTACTCAACGAATTTTCAAATTTATTTTTCTCAGAGACCTTAAATGGAAAAATCGTATTTTTCTTCCTCGTTTTATTTTTATATATAGAATTACAGTCTGGACGGTTGTACCACGATTTTGGTACACGTGTATACGCGTAGGTGGACTCAGCTTCAAGAATTATGGGTGCTAGAAACGAACGATTTCAGCTACTCGTACAATTCTGTTTTCCATTAGCAAGATTAAGAATTACCTCTTTGATCCCTGAATTGTTCCATGAATCCGTCACACTTCGACTAATTGTATCGTTACAGGGAGCTTTTCCTTTTTTACTTAGCAGAATTAATTCCTTAATTAATTGGACGGAATTTCTTTGCTATCGTGAGGAAGCGTTGGTTATTTTTTCACGGAGCTTTAAGAGATGTCGGAGAAAGGGGGTTGTGGAAGGAAAAGTAAGGGTCGACTTGGATGGAGACCAGGTCCATTGGGAGAACCCTCTGTGACGCATGAGGATCACCGATGATGCGTTAACCGTGTCATGATATGTAAATAATCAAAATAGGTATTAAGTTTGTATGAGATGCGGTGGGGCCAGTATATGGAGGTTTAATGGTGACCATCGGGTACGTGGTAAGACATTCTCCGTAAATTGAAAACATGCAGCTAGGAACATCTATATAATAGCAGAAGTATTATATTCACTATACTCATCACATGTAATGCTTCTATGTGTATTTAATGAATATATTTTTAATCTTGTGCCAATTTGTTAAAAAATATTTTGAGACATTCAAATGTAACGTAAGAAATAATATTATATTTTGTAATATTAGTTTAATTTTAACTTCTTTATTGGAGATTTATTACAATTTTTTCTATACCAAATAAAAGTTGTAAAATTTAATTATTACAAATTTCAATTTATAATAACAAGGAATTTGATAATTTATGAATTTTTAATATTGTATTGTAGTAGGAATAGCCAAGCTTCTTTAACTTGGATCTTTCGTGTCCATTATATTAAATTGTGGAATTCTATATTCTAAATATTTTAATTTCTTCATTGGATATTTATTAGAATCTTTTCTATATCAAATAGAAGTTCTAATATTTAATTATTACGAATTTCAATTTGTAACAACAAGGAATTAGGTAATTTATGAATTTTTAATATTGTATTGTAGTAGGAATAGCCAAGTTTCTTTAACTTGGATTTTTCGTGTCCATTATATTAAATTATGAAATTCTATATTTTAAAAATTTTAATTTCTTCATTGGATATTTATTAGAATTTTCTCTATACCAAATAAAAGTTCTAATATTTAATTATTACGAATTTCAATTTATAACAACAAGGAATTAGGTAATTTATGAATTTTTAATATTGTATTGTAGTAGGAATAGCCAAGTTTCTTTAACTTGGATTTTTCGCGTCCACTATATTAAATTGTGGAATTCTATATTTTAAATATTTTAATTTCTTTATTGCATATTTATTAGAATTTTTTCTATACAAAATAAAAGTTCTAAAATTTAATTATTATGAATTTTAGTTTATGAGAACAAGGAATTGGATAATTTATTAATTTTTAATATTGCATTATAGTGGGAGTAGCCAAGTTTCTTTAACTTGGGTTTCTCGTGTCCATTATATTAAATTCCCGAATTCTATGTTTTAAATTTTTGAAACAATTATTTCCTTCCTACTGCTGACGAGATATAAAGTATTTTAATTTTAAATATTCCATTGAGTGGGAAACAAATCCCCAAATTTTTCTACCTGGGATTATTCTATATATTGTGAGAGACATGCAAAATCCTTTTATTTCAAATTTTGCTTTGTATTAGAAAAAAAATTGTGAAATATTGTACCTCAGATTTTGCTTTGCACGGAGGGAAAGTGTATTCAATTTGAATTTCGTTTTCTCCCGGACAAAATGAAAAATCTCTGGGTTCCCTTTTTTCACCGGAAGCGAGGTACCACTGATTTTTACTAAGAAATCTGACCTCGTGGAAGATTTTGGCGAGGTTGAAGACCAATCCGTCGGTGTTTTCCTTTCATTCCGTTGGAAAATTGAATTGGGAATTCGATAACCGCCATGAGTGTAGATCATCGATTGACTCTTACTACTTGCAAGTTTCTTCGATGATTGGAAGTCCTGCAACCTTGTTGCTTTCGCCTAATTCAGCTACAGATTGCGCGGTAACGATTTTCAGTCGGTGTCTGACATATGATCGACTCGTATCACTCGCGAAATTTTTAAAACGTTAATTTTCCATTTTTGCGAATTGAAAATTCGACTTCTATTGTTGCAAATCTATCTAGTGATCGTAGGATCGATATATGTAGCAGTTTCCATGGTTAAAATTTCTCTTCATATGCGTACAAATTATGAGAACTTCGAAATTAAATGAAATCATATCATTGAAATTTCCTGGCTTTCATAAATCCATTGTTTGGCAAGATGTTGCAACGTCGATGCAACTGCAAACGTGGTAAGCGTGGGACGCATCTGAAAGGGTCACGTTGGTACGCGTGCTTGAAAATGTAAAACGCAGAGACCGTGGCCATGCTATTGAGGCTGATTAAACGTGGCCATGTTCCCCTTCTATCGAAGCTACCCCTACTTGATGCAGATAAACCGCGATGGCAGTGAATGTTTTCGTAGAAATATTAGGGCATTGAAACAAAAATGTTTATTTTATGTATACCTTTATACACACGCACGTATACACATATGTGTATACATTTGTATGGAAGCGTATGTTCATACATACATAAAAAGGTACATGTCTATTTTACTTTTTTAATTACTTTATTTTAAGTACATTTATGTATACTAAAAAATAAATTTTTCTATACCTTTTGTATATATGTATGTGTTTATGATCCTAATTCTATTTTTCAATGCAATATTTCTATTATACGTGACAATGAAAATAGGAACTTGCAATAATTTCGAACACTGATACCACTTGTCTCAAATAATTTAATTTGGGCAAAAACCAAAGTTAAAGTTAAAATATATATTTTAATTTTTAGTTTAAGGAGGGAATCTTTTATTGCAAATGGGAGATAATTGGGATTGGACTAATGAAGAACGCCTTTATTGGAAATTAATTTAAGTTACGCGAAAAGCCATAACAAGTTTGAAGAAAATTAAATTAAAATTAATCTAAAATTTGAATCATCTGTATTTTACGTCTATTAACAAGATATATGCACATTTGCATACTCCAATTTCCATTCGAACAGTCAGCACAATGAAGTAAGAATTAAATTACTAAAATAGCAGAATGCAGACTCAAACGTAACTCGAGCCTGCGATCAAGTACCAGGAATTTACACCAATAACATTGTACTTCCGCGAGTGGAACGAAATTAAAGCGAAAGGAATCAAATAAAAAGGGGCAAATAATACAATCGAAAGTCTATCGTAAATTAAATCAGAAAAACTGTGGAAAATTTAAATTGGAATCACTCGCACGTCAAATATCTTTCGCTTTTTGCGGCAAGTAGAGCGACATTAAATTAAAGCAGCCAGAGAGAAAATTCGTGAATCTCGTCTCTTTGTCAATTTCACGTTTTTCCTGGAAGAAGTGCAGTGTTTAATAGACCCTTGGAAGCTCGTGACTCGAAGCTTTACGCACAGTTCCGTGACTAAAGTTGAGTCAGTTCGTGTCACGAGGCATTAAGTGCACGTGTAGTTAAGTGAAAGCTCGTCCCGACTCGTACTCCCCAGAAAGGAGCTTCGACCACTGCGATAGAGGCCACGGCAGCATCGGAATCGTTCCTTCTCTTAAAGTATGTAGGTTACCAGTGACGTCATCGGCCGCCCAGTGACGTATGCAGGGTGAAATATGCATCGTTGCAGCGATGCAGGTCATTGACGTCTGTGCACCCTCGTCAGAAAATAAATTTCACCGAGGTCGAAGGTCGACTTTCGGCTGAATCCCGAAAGAAATTTCGCAAATTGGTAATTTAACCTGAGTTCCACGCAGATAAAAGTTTTCACGATAGAAAAGCTTTCAATTCGATTGCAGTTGCATTCTGAATTCATACATTAATTAGAAATAGCTCGACTTCTTTAAAATCCCAATAAGGATATCAGAAATTTAGGAAACTTCATGTTTAAAAATTTAAAATGAGAATTTAACCTGCCCCCAATTTAAAAATAATAAAGAACGTATTTTTTCGTAAAACAAAATTGTACGGAGTAAATTTTTAGGTGTCAGTATTTTGAGTGGATTAATTTATTTTTTAGAGAGAAATTTGTATTTACTTTTGAAGGAAGTTGTTAGTCTGACTCGTGTTTCTTAATTCCTAATTTTCTATGAAAATGATCGAGGTTTATGTGGTAAAGATTGTACGTGTGGTAATTGCAGCATTTTTAATTAGGTAGTTTCTATGACTATGAGTTCCGTTTGCTTGTGGCCTACATTGCAGAGGGAAAGTGGGAAATACGAGTTCCGTTTAACGAACGACTTTAGTTCGGCAATTTACAGCATGGACTTAATTAACACTTGGATAAGAGGAATTTTTAATTGAATTGCTCGTAGATTACCGCCCGTTTTGAAAGCTCTCATGCAGCTGAAGAACTTTTATTTCGAGTATTTTTTAAATAATGCGCAACGTAGATGGAAGGTATGTCTGATTATATATGTTCCACTTCTACTTGTCCTTATATTTCTCTCTTCCTCGGAATGCGGAAATTTTATGCATCGTGAATTATTATCGAATAATCCCTTCACTTTGAACACAAATTTCTACACTGGCTTATTTACCTTCTAGTTAATAAAGCCAATATAATCGTAATTTTAAATCCATTTTTTATTATTCTTCAATTTTTGCACAATTTCACAATTTCAACCTTCCTAACTAATAAATTCGTAAAATAATTCCCAAATAGTAAAGAATAAATTCGCCAATCATTTCCTCCATACACGACAACCATAACC
>NW_016909634.1:2004758-2011936 GCF_001483705.2 Eufriesea mexicana
GAAAAGAAAAGAAAAATAAAAAGAAAAAGAAAAGATAGAAATACGAAAAGAAGCCAAAATCGAAACGAACAAAATTTCATATTCATCTTTCTCTCATTTTCCCCCTAAATATAAAAATCCATTATCTCCAAAGACTCCTCAAAGTATCTCAAACATTGCGAAACGATATGGAAAGGAATCCTAAATGAGAAGAGGCACAAAAATTTTACACTTCACCACTTGTTGAAATACCACGTCTATTACAATTTTTCGAAAAAAGAAAAAGAGAGGAAAGAAATCTAGGCCTAACAATGGACTCATGTATTAATCGGACGTGAGGTGAAGTATTATGCAGACAAGCGAACGAAATAAAGAGCGAAAGAAGAGGTCGATAGAATCGATGGTTCGTAAATAATCTCGGCACGCTTCGCGTCGCGACGTAGCAAGCCCAAGTGTTATTAGCCTGACTGGCGATATCAAGTATTAGCGACGTGCGCGTGCACAGCGGGAATCGCGTGTGTAGAACCTTCAGGAAAAGTTATGGGTATTAACCCCGACGGAACGAGGATTCACGCCGCGTGTCGGGATTCGAACCCATTTGCAATGCAAGTTTAAACGCGAGCACGCCGTGCAGGGACGCATTCATGTGCATTCATACAAGCGTTTATGCTAATGGATCGACGGCTGCAAGAAACAGCGCATCGCATTCCGTTGGGGGATGAACTTCCGAGGGAACAACTGTTCGACGGTTTTAATTCAGATGTAACGACGTTGTTGCGAGTGAAAGAGGATTAGAACTTGGCTGGCGTGTGGGAGTCCTTTGCGGAATGCAGAAACGGGAATCATTTTGAAATACGTGACTATAACTCAAATTCTGGTGACTATAAGGGAAATACATTGTCGTGCAATTCGATGGACGTTAATAGTAATGGGTAAAGTTTCGGTAACTGATGGGTTATTGTCACGACTATTCTAACTTTATGGTCACTAGTCAGACTACAGTGACTACAACGGAATGTGTTAAGTTGTGCAAGTCAATTCAAGTTACTGGTAGTTATGGAATGGTGAAAATTTTGGTTAGTATTGCTGTCAACTAGTGTAACTTTACAGAGCAGAGAATGTCTTCGAGTTAGCTTTGCGTTAGGTTCGAATGAATTTACTTTGTAGTCACTATGAGAGTATAAGGGGTTGACTATATGGGGTAATGAAAATCTTGGTTTATAGAGCTTTATGAAATAGAGAATAATTTGAGTTGGGTCAAGATACAGTTCGAGTTAATTTATATTATCGAAATTGTGTGACTATAATACAATTAATGATGGCTGGAAGAAATATGATAAACTTGTTGCTGTTAATTTTCAATTTGATTTAAATTTTACATTAGTAGACTCAAATTCTTCTGACTATAAGGAGAAAATACTTGCATGGGAACTTATTTTCCACGTACTTTTATGCTACATGCATTATATTGAACTACGTATGGATAATAGTTAAGTGACTACATGTGACTATTAACAGAGATAATTAGAAGCAATGATAACTCACTAATATAAATACCTGCTTACATTTCTTTCCATATGCTTCACATAATATAGTCAGCAACAGAAATTTCTCGAACAATAGTGAAACAATAGTCACGCGTTATTTCACTACTAATCGATTCCCAATCATTACAGCATTGTTGCAACTATACTAACAGCAAGCATTACTTTTAATCGACGTTTCAAATATTTTTCGAGGTCTGGATAGCTTTTAAATAGTCCCTAATAAAATCAGTCCTTGAAAAGGAAAACCGTAGTAAATTCCAATCTAAATTCAACTATATGTTCACACTCGAAAAGTTTAGTCATTCAAACTATCGAGGCGCGAGAGAAGGAAGGGAGAAGGAAGGGAGAAGGAAAAGACAGATAGTAAAGTCGCACTCATACCTCGAAACTTTCCATCGGAACCCAGTAAACCTGTACTCGGTAAACGTTACAAGCTCGAGAACGATTCTCGTAAATTTCGCACGCAGCGGAGCCAAACGAAGTTCCCCGGCATGATTGGTCGTTTAATCTCGTTTCAAAGTTCATTTCGATGGTGTATCGGAACTTTGGCTGAAAATCGAAGTTCAACAAGTGACTGGAACGTTAATTTTTAATTAATCTCCGAGTACCAATCTACAGAACTACAATTTCACTTGAAATTCCACGTAAAACGTCACCTCGAAGCACAACGACTCCTATTGAATAAACCACGTGACTATACCAATTTCGCCTCAACTTGAACGATACCTTAACGAGATTATAATTCGCTTCGCGAATCGATAATTAATTAGCAATAAAGGTAGAAAATTATTCATAACAACGAAACGAAGGAAGGGATTCTTGGAAAATTGAATTTCGAAATACTCGCAGGGAGTTTTGGGAGGGGAAAAATTCGATTACGTCGGGAAATGTTTGTCGAGGGGAGAAGTAAATTCGGGGTGGAAAACGAATTTATTCGAACTTATTGCGCCCCGTCGATCAGCCGCGACACGGGGATAGAAATATTCGAGTCGATTTCTCTTCCGGCAGAGTTATAAAACACGCGTCGCGTTATAAATCGCGGTGAAACGATATCTGGAAGGCAGAACGGAAAACAGGGAGGTGTTATTCTCTGGCTGGCAAGTAGAGGTAACGGTTCGCGGCACGATAAATTAGCTCTCCGACGACTGAAAGCTCGACTTTCGATGCGTGCAGGCAAAATGTTAAATAAATCGCGGAAGTGTAATTAAACTGCGTTCTCTCGACTTAGCGTGCACCATCCGTTAAACCCAGAAATGGATCGGGTGCCGAGGAGAGTCGTGGAAAGAATTTTCCGTCACTCCACGGACATTGTTTCCATTCCGAACTGATTCTTCGGGCAAGTCGGAGGGAATATTTGAGGAAATTGTGTTGCAAGCAGCGGAGAGAGACTATTAAGTAAGGAACTCTAGAGGATTGAGAGGTACCAAAGCATGGAAATCGATTTTGAACGCCGGAGGCGCTAATTATTGATCTGTACTACTGAAAGTTCCGGATATTTGGGGTTAAACGCTTGCTGGACGCTGCCATCGGATAATTAAACAACGATCGCGAGGGTCTGTTCGATTTTCGACGAATTTCTCACGGAATAATTGGAAAATTTATATTCGTTTAGCCGCGGTGAGAATCATGGACCTGCACCACTGGAGCTTCGAGATTTTCTGCGAAACCGAGTTATAATTTCCTGAAAGAACTCTCGATAGGTCAATCCGAATGCAAGCTGAATAATATTCGTGCTTTAACCACCGATGTTACGCTAGCATTCATGGGGCAATTTAAATTATCGACTCGCACTACTGGGAACCGTTAATTGGGCACATAATTTCGGATAATTAACGGTAAACGTCTCGCAAATGTGCTGTAACAGTTGATATTGAATGAGCACATGGTATCGAGACCAATCAATCACCCATTGCGTGATATTACTCGTGAAATCGGCAAAATACAACGATCTCTTCGTGTGTTTCGGAATTAGTTGACCTATACTACTGAGAAAGCCAATTAAGCAAATATGTCGGACTAGAGATAACAAATACCGAGTCAATCGGAACGCCGTTTCCCTTTGATAGCGACCTACTTTTCTCCTCGGTATTATTGGCCATTAATTAAACTAAATAACAAATTAATCAGTCGATTTAAATTACTCTTGAACATTGCAATGGAAATACACGCGGAAGATCAATTACCGTCCGTTATATAATTCACGTTGCCTCGTTAAACGATCAATATTCTCCTCTTCGGCAACGAAAGTAAACGAAACATTCATTTCCATACGATAAATAAATTTCATCCCTTAATACGACCCACCCCATTCGAATAATTCCACTGCGAACGTACGTTAAACGTTAGATTTAATGCACAGAGCATCAGACATAGACGATTGACGAAGAATGCAAACGATTATGGCACATTGCAACGTCGAGACCACGAATTCTGGCGAAAAATCTCAATTCCACCCCTACTATTTACGTCGCGTCGCGGGTCCAAACAAACAGACGAGTCCCGACGACAATTACTTCAGGCTGATTTCCATGGTTGTCCCCTTCAATTACGACGCAATAATAACGTCCTTTATGTGGGATCGGCGGGGAGTTCGACAAGCAGCCGACTAATAGGGATGGAATATCGATAAATTGGACGACACCGTGGGTGCTCGAAATTTAATGAGAGATCAGACAGAGGAACGAGGCGTATTAAAAATTATATGGGCATTCCATTAGCGAGCGCTGGATCGCTTGAAAATAACCGAGGAAAAGGATTTCACGAGAGGGGCGGGAGGGGGATGAAGGCCCTTCGGGGACGTTATCGATTCCTGAACGCGTAATAAAATGCTAAATATCGGGGGGAATTGCCGCTCTGACCTTCCTTTACCGTGTCCACGGCAGTTTGGAATTTTTTTCTCTTAAACTTCGCGCCAAGTTATTAGAAAATATCGATCCGGGAATAACTCTAATGGAATTGCTATAAAAAAAATGTGGTGTCCCGAAGTTTCCAAATTTAGAGTCCGTCGTGGAAAATGTTAGCTTCAATTCCTGCAACTTTATTAATAATTTATCTCGTTATTAATTCGTGATTGCTATTTATTATTAATAATTTATCTCACTTCTGTTAATAACATACTTTATTATCAATCAAATATTGCTATTTATTAAATAACTGAAATATTTCTTATCACTTTTATTGGAAAATTTGTTCAAATTATTAAAAATTCGACATCCCTTATCTTAAATTTTATCTGGAGCCGAGGGGGGATGAAAAGAGAAAGATGCCTAAGGGTTGCATTTTATAGTTCGTTAACGTACTCTAGAAATTTCTTTCTTAGATGTAAAGTCGTGGAGGTGTGGAGAAATATGTTGAATTAATGAGTCTTTGCGTGACCAATATCTGGAAAATTGGTTCCATAGAATTTTAATTGCAGCTTCGGTATTGCTGAATTCTTTTTCCCTCCTTCTTTCCCTGTTTATTCTCGGAATATTTTTTCCCCCTTCCTTTCCCTTTTTTTCTTTCTCTTTTTTTTTCTTTTTTGATAATTGTGCAGTGATTTGAAGCGTTTTGTTCAGTGCACTTGAAGCGCAGTGAAGTGGCACGTAATTGTGTGTGTCTGCGATTAATCACGCGATGTACTGGGTGTCTCAAAGGTAAGCAATATCAATATTCTTCTCTTTTGAAATTAATAATAAAACTTGAAACAATTTCCTCGTTTTCGAAGATTATTCATTTATTCGATTAATCTTCTACGGTTAACTAGGTAATTTGAAAAGTATATGGAATATGTTCTTAATTAATTTTCTAAGCATTTGCGATACTTCTGGACAATTTTAAAGACACGAATAATAAATCGATCCCCTGATTTCTGACACAAGAATAATGCACAAGATCGTTTTATACAAATTACAAATGGAGCACTTTTAATTGCAATTGCCCTTAATTGTACGGCAAGTTTGATGCTCCGTTAATTGGCCCTATTCATCGCCGAAAGGAAAGTCAAGTTTCCAATTCGTGATTAAATAACTTGACTCGACGACGGAACTGGACCTCCACGATGCAAACTATAAGGAATAATTATGTTCCCTTGAATATTCGTTTAGACACGTGGCAGAAACAAGATATTCAGCAACAAATAATTAAAAGGGGAGAGTCAAGAGTAATTCGTTCCCTTAACGATGACATTTCACCAAGGAAATTTCATAATCCCGGTCTATTATTCGGAGACTCGATCATAACTTCGGCAGTAATTTTAATCCCAATTACTACGATTTAGAACTCGCAGAAAGGACCACTCGAACGTCAATAGAAATTTGAATAACTGAAGCATTAGTCTACAGGGGGTAGAAAAATTTGCCCCAATCAGATACAAAGTACATACAAACTATAACTGACCATCATCAATATTATTGCTTCCAATTTCTATCACTCACTGACGTTTTCATACAAACAGAAATAAAATTTTGTCGCTGAAAAGTAAAATATTGTCGTTCATTGGGTAAATCGTGAATTTATCCTGCCCAAATATAAAATATAAACTGACAGTCACCAACACTTTTAACATCAATTTTTAACATCCAATCCGCTTTGAGCTTGCATACGAATAAAAATAGAACCCTCGACGACCAAAAATAAAATATTCTAATACAAGAAATAATTTGAGGAATTTCCCCACCCAAATGACAATTACAAATATTCTGGAAGATTAATTTCTGCAATTATGAAATCATTGACAATGAATTCCACAGTCTCAAAAATAAAAACAGTAATTACTAGTAGCTGCAAAATTTACCCCAATTAAGTATAAACAATTTCTTTCTAATTACAACCATTTTCTATTTCCCACTTTTTTCTCTTTTTCTCTCAAAACTAGTATTATTATTATTTAGTATTATTAATAGTATTATTATTATTAGTAGTAGTATTATTAAAATTAGTAATATATCTAGAAAAAATGCAAAAATAGTGAAAATCCTGTGTGACACCCTGAAATTTGTAGCAAACCTATCCCAAAAGCAGAAATCGACACCCTTCGCGTGAACCTGATCCAAAATCGTTCTTCAGGCAAAATTTCCCGGAACTTGCCAGCTGTAGGCTCGTCTGAAGCACGGGATAAACTCGGTACACCGATACTATTGATTTTGCGAGAGGTGCAGAAAGAAGGGCGGCGGAGAAAGTGGAGGGTGAGCGAGGTCAACCCCCTTTTCAGGCTGGTTCGACATAAAACAGGGCTTTTCCGGGCTTAGGCTGGTTTATCCTTTAACGTTGTTCCTCTGCGGTAAATCGAGCCGGAAAAAATTGATGTTTAACCCTGCACCCAATTGCCTTTGTTCTTATTTCGAGCCCTCCATCTTTGAAACTCCTTGTTCCATGATGGAACATTTCCTTTGAACCTATAGCAGATGATCTCTCTTAATTTCCTGCCTCCTCCTGCATCTAAATTTCTCAATTTCCTTAACCAATAGCTAAAAAATGATTAAACAGGTGGAAGAAAATTGTTAAATTTTTAAAAAATGAAATACACTCGTTATTTAGAAATTTATGCAAGAGATAGTAACAATTTAAAGCATAGTTTAACTGTGTTAATTTATGTGATTATTGAATTTATTATTGACTGTGGGATTTTATTATTGAGAAATTTTATTATTATTGAAACAAACTCCTTATTCC